>NC_134532.1:138690569-138990569 GCF_050624435.1 Tenrec ecaudatus
TACAGAGTCAGGCAGAAGCGCATGACTTCCAGGGCTGTCACGTTCCACTCCTGTAAAGATTCACAGTCTCTGAAGCCCACAGGGGCAGTTCTACTCTGTCTTACAGGGTTGCAATGAGTCAGAATCAACTTCAAGGCAGTGAGTTTGGTTTTCAGTTGAAAGTGACCACACCGACCAGAAGGACCACAATAGTTTCCAAGGGGACAGTCTTTAGTATACTGTTATCTTTTTGCAATATACCCACTGCTCTTGAATCAATTCTGATTTATAGCAACACGGTGTGTTGTTCGGTAGGGATTTCTTGGCTGTGCTTTACCCATTGGGTTGTGATTCACAAGCTCCACGGTTCAAAGCCACCAGCAGCTCCTCAGGAGAAAGACTGGCTTTCTACTCCCATACAGAGTTACAGTCTCAGAGACCACCCACAGGGGCAGTTCTTCCCTGTCCTACTGGGTCAGCATGAGTGGGAATTGGCTCCTGTCAGTGAGTGAATTCCATTTTTAAAGGAGGAGATTGCCAGACTTTTCTTTCATGGCACCACTGGGTCAGTGGGTTCTAAGTGCCAGTTTTTAGATGAGGAGAGCAAGTACCAATCACTTTCATGACCCAGGGATCTTTTTCACCATATCAAAGAACAAAGCAAACCATTTAATTGTTTCCAACTTAAAGTGATCCCATGTCTGTAGAGCAGAACTAGGCTTTCAAGTCGGTGGCCCTTTACACTCAGATCGTCAAACCTTTCTTCTGAGGCACATGAGGTGCATTTAAGCAACACGCCTTTTCTTTTTTAAAAAAAAATCATTTTATTGGGGGCTCATACAATTCTTATCACTATCCATACATACATCCATTGTGTCAAGCGCATATGTACATTTGTTGCCATCATTTTCAAAACATTTGCATTCCCCCTCCCTCCCTGCTCCTCCCTACCTCATGAACCCTTCATAATTCATACATTGTTATTATTTTATGATATGTTACACTGTTCGACATCTCCCCCAGCCCTCTTTTCTGCTGTCCCTCCCCCAGGGAGGAGGCTATACTATACATAGATTCTTGTAATCAGTTCCCCCTTTCTATCCCATGTTCCCTCTACCCTCCATGCATTGCCACTCTCACCACTGGTCCTGGAGGAGTCATCTGTCCTGGATTCCCTGTGTTTCCAGTTGCTATCTGTACCAATGGACATCCTCTGGTCCAGCCAGATTTGTAAAGTAGAATTGGGATCATGATAGTGGGGGGAAGAAGTATTTAAGAACTAGAGGAAAGTTGTATGTCTCTTTGTTGATACCCTGCACACTGCCTGGCTCATCTCCTTCCCACAACCCTTCAGTAAGGGGGTGTCCGGTTGGCTGCTGATAGACTTTGAGTCTCCACTCTGCACTCACCCATTACTGATGGGCTTTGAGTCTCCACTTTGCACTCACCCACATTTACAATGATATGATTTTTTGTTCCTTGATGCTTGATACCTACTCCCTTTGACAGCTCATGGTCACACAGGCTGGTATGTTTCTTCCATGTGGTCTTTGTTGCTTCTGAACTAGATGGCCACTTGTTTATCTTTGAGCCTCCAAGACCTCAGATACCATATCTTTTGATAGCCGGGAACCATCAGCTTTCTTCACCACATTTGCTTATGCACACGTTTGCCTTCATTGATTGTATGAGGAAGGTGGGCACCCACTGATATGATTTTTAGTTCTTTGATGTCTGACAACTTGTCCCTTCTACACCTCATGGTCAGACAGACTGGTGTGCTTCTTCCATGTGGGCTTTGATGCTTCTCAGCTAGATGGCCGCTTGTTTATCTTCAAACCTTTAAGACCCCAGATGCTATATTTTTGATAGCCGGGCACCATTAGCTTTCTTCACCACATTTGCTTATGCACACGTTTGTCTTCAGTGATGAGTAGCCATTAGCTTAGCTGTTGGAATCAACTTTGCCCCAGCTGAAGAATGTGCCTCTGGGAGAGTTAAGACAGAGTGGATGAGTGGACTGAGCTGCTGAAGCTGTACTGCCTTTTGGGAAACAAATGCAAAATCAACAGAAAGAGCACAGAATGATGCGTTTCTTGCTTACTGTTATTTCCCCAGGACACCGTGCAGTGCCTGGAGCAGAGTGGATACTCCGGGGATATTTACTGAATGCATTTGCATTTGAGCATGCACTGATACACCTGCACCAGAGAGGACATGGTGTTTACCTGATGGTTTAAAAGAAAACGATACACTTTTAAGCAACTTTCTTCCTTTTTCTACCTTGCAGTCAGAATTGAACTTCAAGCTACCAAGAGTCTGTTCTTTTTTTTTTTTTTTTTCCAAGAGTCTGTTCTAACTTTGACCAGACACATAAATATTTGACAAGTTGTGTGTGTGTGTTTGTGTGTGTGTGTGTGTGTGTGTGAGAGAGAGAGAGAGAGAGAGAGAGAGAGACATGCATAGCTCACATAGCAAATGGGTGGGTTCAGATACCAAGAATTTCTTTGGGCGAAATGGAAGAGCAAAACATTTTCAGCTCAAAACATATTTTCATTAAAATAAAATGTAAGCAAAATTTATTTGAAGTGATGTATGCCACTCTCTAAGGCATATGGGATACAAGGATAATACCATGTAATATATGGGAAAGAAGACTTTAAAATATCCATTTCATCACATAGGAGACTTCTGTGTGTTCGCTGACCCTATCAGAGGATCTGCAATGCCAAACATAGATTTCCAGCAAGATTTCCTTGGGGACAAATATTTGGGAGGATACTAAAATAAGACCATCAGCCAACCCTTACATGGCTTTACTGGGGCCTTCTATTGTTGGAAGATTTCCTCTCTCTAACCCAGATTTGGGAGCCTGTTTCTGAGCTCCCTCTCCAGGTTTGCCTCCAACTGCTTGCTCTTAGCACCTGGAAAGATTCTGAGATGTGAAGAACTTTGTATCTTCAGAAGTCCTTTGTAGTAAACTAATTTCTGGAGCCTCATGGGCTCTGAGAGGCTAGCATCTGAAACCTCTTCCCAGGGTAGGGTGGGTGGATGGGGTGGGAGCCGATGAGGGGAGGGGCTGAAGCCCACTTCTTCTTAACTTGCTGCCAAAGGGTACAATGAACCTGTTTCCTCTAGGCCACTTCCTCCCCCTCAGCCTAAAACAAGGGGTCAGAATGGTCTTTGAGTCCTAGTCTCAATTAGCCCCCCTGTTTCAAAGCCAACTTCCAATGACCAGTTCCTTTTTCCAAGGAGATTTTGTGTGGCCTGTGTGTGTGGTGGTGGTGGTGGTGCCAAGGGTCATGAACAAATCTGAAATCCAAGGAGGCAGGAGGAATTCAAGTTCAAATCCCAGGCCCCTTACATAAAGCTAGCAATGAAAAGACCACCCACCCACCCACCCCTCTCTGGGAACCCTGGGGATGCTCCTAGGGATAAAGATGAGCTTTTCTGAGCCTGTAAATCAGTGCTTCTCAACCTTCCTAAGGCCTCAACCCTTTCATACAGTTCCTCATGTTGTTATGACCCCCAACCATAAAATTATTTTCTTTGCTACTTCATAACTGTAATTTTGCTACTGTTAGGAATTGGAAAACCCCTGTGAAAGGGTCATTCACTCCCAGAGGGGTCGCGACCCACAGACTGAGAACTGCTGTGATAAATATTTACAGTCTCAGAAACCCTGAAGGCGCAGTCCTACTCTGTCCTATAGGGTCGCTATGAGTGAGTGGCCTCTCTCTGCTCTGTGCCTCCCCAGATCAAAGGGGAATCCATTCTGCCCCTTGTAATGGCTTTTATGTCCACTCCCTTTTCTTCACTTTATACCAGCCACCCCGTGGCCCCTAGGAAAGTATGAAGCCTAGGAAAGTATGGTGTTGGTGCGTCGTCTGGAATCTTTTACCCCTCTAACCAAGACAGGGCTATCAGTCACTGGGCTAAGCTCCACAGCAGACATCCAGTCTTACTTTACTGAAGCCCCGGGCAGCTGGATAGAACACCCAGTTTCCCTTTCAGAGGCTGCTTCCTGAATCTGCCTCCCCCACTTGATATTGGCCCAAAGGAGGCCCCTTTCAGGAGCAGGATCCATGAAGACACGGGAGAATGTGAGAAACCTGCTTCTTTGTGGTGGAAAGGTCCAGATCTGACACAGAACGACGTCCTGGTCTGGGAAGTTTCCAAGAATGGCTTTTGGACTCTGCTCTGCGGTCCCACCTCCAGGCAGGGGCTGAAATGCTCTCCCAGAATGCCTGGAAAAGCTGCACCACAGAGCCTTACTATCCTCTATTAGCCTGTGTACTATGCTGTCCACTGCCACCAGCCAATTGAGACTCACCTCGACTCTCTCTGGGGTTTCCGCGTCTGTAAATCTTTATACGAGCAGGTAGTGCCACCTTTCTCCCACGGAGCAGCTGCTAGGTTTGAACTGATGACCTCGTGGGTCTTCTGCTTACCCAGTAGCACCACGGGCTGCTTGGGCTGGGTCTTGGCATGAGGAGAGAGAAGAGACTATTCCTCCCATAGCTTCCTAGAAATAAAGGGTGCAGGATTTGGGGGCGGGTGACTGAAGTCCCCTTTGAATCACAGACAACTGTTATAGTGCGATATTTCAGGATTCGTCTTACTGAAAAGGGCGAGTAAAAAATAAGTCATTGGATTGCACGATTCTGCCATCCTCCCCCCTACCAGGGGCTTCTGGAAACAAGTTCAAGCTCCTCTGAGTCTTGCACTTTCTGGGTCTTCCTGTCTACTGCTGCAAAGGCAGACTGAGGGAGGGCAGGGGCCTGCCTGTGAGGGGTGGCTTTAGTGGTTGGACTCGCTACCTGGGTGAGGCTGAGGCGGGGGCCATGGCAGTACGCTGGTGGGATTTGCTTCTTGAGTTGTTATTTTCAGTCCTGAGGAAGCCCCTTTGCGGATTTTGCAAAGGTCCTCCCTGCCCGCCACCCACAGAGAAGCAGGCACTGCTGGACCCAGAGCCTTCCAGGAAGATCTTAGGAGGTGGCTGTTGCCTTTGTCCCACCAGCTGCCCCTGGTTTGTTTGGAGACTGGGCACCTTGCGGGCTCTCTTCTCTGCGTCCCTTCCAAGGTTTGCATTGACCGGAAGTCAATTGACCGGCCTGCGAGTCTCGGGAACTTCGCAGAGCGTCCCACTCTCTGTTTCACGGTCTCTGACTGCTTCTGGGAGGTCGCGGCGGAAGCCTTTGGAGAGCGCGACAAAGCGAGAGGTGCCGCGTTCTTCTCGCAGCGCTGGTTCTGCCTTGGGTGCAGATTCCGTGTGAGCCTGGCCTGGCGGGCGAGCCCTGGTGACTGAGGACCTGTCGCTGTACCTCAGGCCAGCTCCCAGGTGGCTGGAGCAGGGGGGCTCCACTCTTGGGTCGCTGCGGGCAGCCTGACCATGGGAACCTTCAGGCAGGAGGACAGAGTACCCCACCCGCCGCTGCCGCCACGTGGGCGCGGCCACTCGGTCTGCTAGGCGGCCCCGGACGACAAGAGTGGGGTGGAGAAGCTGGCGTGGCCCAGAGCCCCCGCCCCTCGGGCCCAGAGCCTGGCGGGGCTCAGAAGAATGGGTCGCCAGGTCGGAGGCCAGCAGTTACCTTCGCCTTCCTTTCCCACCTGCCCGGGTTTAGCCGGAGCTAAGGAGCTCCCCTACGACCCCCGCCCCCCCACGAGACCAGCACGCGCGAGGATCCCCTCGGGGAACCCAAGTCCCCGCCCGCGTCCCTTCCTTCACTCTCGGCGCTGGCCGGGGCAGCTGAGAGTTCTAGATTCCTGCTCCGGCGGCGCCCGGCGCTCCCTCCTCGCTCCCCAGCCCGCGCGCCCCTGCCGGAGGCTGGAATCCACCCAGCGGACAAGATCCCAGCTCGTCCGCGTCGCCCTCGGTCCCCTGCAGGTCGCGCGCGCGCGCACGTGTGTGTGTGTGTGTGTGTTCCACTCAGAGCGCAGGCTCCCAGCCCCGGCGGTGGCCCCCGCGGCCTGCGTGTCCCCTGCGGGCGGGCGAGGCCTTCGGTGGGGCTGGGTCCTAAGTGCCTCGGTCTCCCCGGGGTGGGGTCTGGGATTCCTTTGTGCGCTCCCTCGCCGCCGCCTCCTCCGGGGCCTGCGGGGCCGCCGAGCTGCAGCGCGGGGACGTCGGAAGGCCGAGTCGCCCCGCCTCGTGCTCCGGTGCCCGGCCATCCCCAGAGTCCGGCGGGCGGGTCCCCGGTCCGGAGCCCGGCCGAGCGGCCAGCGCCTTTGCGCTCGGGCCAGCGTTTCCGTTTTCTCTGGCCCTCGCTCGGCTGTCGCACGAAACCAGAACGGCAGCTACAGTTCGGCTGGCCCCGACCCCTCCCCACGCCCCGGTTCAAGAGTGTGGTTAGAGACGTGTGCGCACACGTGCGCGCGCCCACCACACACACACACACACACACACACACACACACACACACACACGCACACGCACACGCGCACGCGCGCAGCTAGGTCTCTCCCTTCCCTGTCTCCCCCAGTGGCTCCCACCAGGTATGTTCTAGAACAGTTACAGATTGCTAGCGCCGTCCGCCAGCTGTCCTGAACATCAGTTACAAATCTCCGCGAGGGACCCAAACATCTGTTCGGGCACAGAGGCTGGGAGGCGGAGGCGGCTGGTGGCGCGCGGTGGGGACGTCCCGCCAGCGCGGCACCAGGGGAGAGGGCCAGGCCTGCAGCAAAGGGGTTTCCAGCTGGCTGGTCCCCCAGAAGAATGCCGGAAAGGCGTACACGCGGCGGAGGCATCCCGCCCCTCCCCAGCGCCCCCACTTGCGTTCTCTCCCCACCCCACCAGGGCTAGCCCCCCACAAGGCACCAGCATTGTGGGCGCAGGGGCGGGGTGGGGGGTCGGGGAGAGGACAGCGAGGGTGGAAGAGCGCAGCGCGGTGGTGGTGCTCCGAGGCCAGAGGCAGGTCGAGTCCGGGTGCCGCAGGATGTGGGCACGACAGGCCCGCCTTCATTTCCAAAATGTATTTATATTACTTATTTATGTTTACTAGGGGATACGATCTCAGGGAGGAAATCGATTCAAACAAAAGGATGCGCACGCAAGCAGCTATTTGAATATACTCCTCTTGGGCGCTTTGTCTAAGAACGCTTTAAGTTTCAGGAAGCCCCATCCTGGGTCCGCGCGTTCCCAGACCCGGCTGGGCTGCGGGGCGAGGTGTTTCCCAAGTTACCTCTGTCGCTGACAAAGTCTCACTGGGTTTCTCTGCGGAAACCAGGGCTCTGCCATTTGCGGGGCGGTTCCCGAAGCCCCGCCGGCCTTTCTGGCCAGGTGCTAGGTGGGCATGACAAGCCCTTGGGGACTTGGTTGGTGGAGGCTCCTGGGAACAATGGCTCATTAAGAAAAAACCTTAATGTCTCATGGACTATGGAGGAGCCAGTCATTTTTCTTTTCCTTTTTCTGATTCCATTCAGAGCTAACGTTACTAATGGTTAATACAATGTAGTTAGCGACTGTAATATGGGACGGCGCGGTCCCAATAAATGTCACAAGATATAAGACCCCAAAACACGTACCCGGCGACTGTCTGCGGGACTCTATTGCTCCCCGTTTTGGCTACGGATGCACTAAACTAACCTGTTAACACGCACCAGAGTGCATCCCTATAATAACCTCTTCAATCATTTATTAAAAGTCGTGTCAAGTAGGCCCGAATAATTCATCTCTATGCAAATACATCAATGTCAGGCCATTAGTGTATTGCTCAGGTTTTTATTAAAGTGCATTCTTTTTAATTCAGCCCCGTAAAATACGAGCCCCATTGCTCAAGAATTATAGCAACTATTAGAGTAACATATGGGCAACATGCACTCAGAAAATAAAAACCAACAGATAAAGTGGCAGGGTCACACCGGCGGGAGCAAACACTTAACAAAATGGCTGTGGGGTAATAGATTTTTCTTCCCGGGTCTCTGGCGAGCGGGTGTTCTGGGCAGCACCACCTTGGAAAAGGCAGTATCAAAGTTATTCCGTCTGGTTCCAACCCCAGTACCAGCTTCGTCCAGGAAGGAGGTGGGGAGCTTCCAGAGGACCTAGGTGTCGGGCTTCCACCTCGCTGTTGGCCAGAACAAACTAGAAAAAAGGTTCCACTTGACTTTCCTTAAAGCAAACCTGGCTTGAGGAATTTCCATTTTGGGCTTGTGGCTGAAATCTCTCTCATCCTGCCTCTCTCTCACTTCCTTCTCAGTCCACACAACCACCCCGGAGCCTCAGGGCAGCGTCAGTATTTTCTGGAAGGATCCTCTCGCCCAGCCTGGGTCAGGAGAAGCACAGAACAGAGTTCAGGAAGGCACAGAACAGAGTGGCAGGGTGACACATTTCCCCGCTCACTGGCTGAAGCCTAGAGTAAAGCTTTGTATTGAAATCAATCTGTGGTCCAATAATAAGGCGAGCTCCTTTTAGCTGTAGTTGCAGAAGAAACAGAAGCCCTCCCCACCCCCACCCCTTTTTTAACCCCTGGGTTAGAACACTTTGGACAGGACCTTGCAGCTTTATGTACTCAGGAAAGGTGGGGCGGAGCCGGCAGTACTTCCTGAGCAACTGAAGAGAGAGCAAGTGTGAGGGCAGAGAGGGCGGAAGGAGGCAGGGGATAGATAGACCTTTCCGAAGCTGACAAATCCACTGGAGAAGTCAGTAGCATCAAATTCAGTTTTTTATTTTTAATTGCCGTTAGAGGAATCAATTTCCAGAGGCCTAAAAATAAGCCTCAAATCCAAAACACAACACAGCCCAGCGAAAAAGCCGGGGGTGGAATCCTAAGAACAATCTCCCAGTTTTAATGAGAGAGTCGCCTACATCCTCATCACCCCAGCATGGTAATTGAGCAGATCTATTAACTTGTTACACTAGATTTGTTTAAAGAGACTATTACACAGTCATTTAATCAATTTGTTACACTGGAGGTCCTGACTTATGAGACACTTGCCTTATGATTCCTTAATGACTGAATTAATTTGTTTTAATAAAACCAACATTGTGTACAAGTACATTTCTAGAAATGCAATTTTGGAGACAGAACAGTCCAATGCTTCATCTGATTAGGTCCTTTCTATGGTTTATCAAAGTCTGTAGTTTCTGACATAGCTGTTTGTAAGGAGTATTTTTCTTTTTTATAGTGCCATTAATTTAATATGGATCATTAGTTCTTTATACACATGCATGTTCTGACAAATGTACCCAATGAATAATGCAGCTAATGTGCTTAGACCCAAATGTATCACATCATAAACAGAGACCTCTGCAAAAATAATAACAACGGAAGAAGACACCAGCTCCCTGCCACTGTGAGTACCACCAAGGCAGCATTGGGGGTGATCCTTAAGTCTTGCTTTGCAGAGCAAGACGTATTTGGCCCCAGAATTATATCAACATAACCAGCTGGGTCTAACTAGGTAGTGAGCACAAATAGATTTATGGTGAATTAAGGTTGTCTTGAGAGCAGATGCAGGACAAGAAAATCGGTTTTGCTCTTGATGAAAACTGACGTGTGTGGAATAAAATGTAAATAAACAGAAAGTCCCCAAGAAAAGGAACTTGATGCTATTGATTATGTGAAATAATTAGGACATTACAAATGATAATGTACTACAAATAGTTGGCATTTGTGGCTTGATTTTCTTTTGCAAGAAGAAAAGGGTTTAGGTTCTCAAATGCCTTTTGAAAAATGGAGCATGATCCAAGGAACAATAAAAAATTAATGAAGGAGCGATTGAAATGATCAGCTTGCAACCAATAACTTATATAAATGATAACTGAATGAGCCCCACAGCAGAGGTAACCATCTGAGCTTAGAGGACTACAGGGTGGAGTGATGGCCCCACATGATTGTTAGAGACTTGAGGTAGTTCTGCATAAAGTGAACAACTACACACAGAAGCCAAATATTGACTAAGTAGCCGGACAATTATACAGGGCAAAGGGAGGAGCTGGATGTATTTCCAATAACGGATGTTAATAAGAATTTTTAGAAGAATGCCGGACAAGCAGATGTTTGAAAGAGGTCTTACTTTGGTTCAAGATTCCAGTGTGTAACACAAACTAGCAGTGGATTTGAATGCATTCCCACCCTCCTTCTGGTTTCTCTTTTGAAACTGAAATAGACACCTAAGTTGGTGAATGGAATTTAGCTAAGTAAACCAAACAGATATGTAAACAAAAAAGTAAAAACAAAAAACGGTATGGTTGTCTTTACTCTATCAGGACTAGTGATCATTATTTCATAACAATGAAACTCAGTTTAGAGTTATAGGCATGTAAAGGGACTTGATAGCCTCCTAGGTTGGAGAAAACAAACAAACAAACAAACAAACAAACAAACAAACTCAGAAAATATTTCAGTAAGAGACACAAAAATAAGATGTAGTTTTAGGCAGTGGTTATGGTTAAACAATGTGATAGGCATCTAAGACTGGAAGTTTCTGAAACTAACCTTCCAAACACTTGGTTCTGTTGGTAAAATAGGCATGTGAGTCAGTCACCCTGAAGTTTGTGGGCAACATGAAAGATGCCACTGGAGGATTGCTTCTTGAAGCATAAACATTTGTTAAAGAAGGAGGAATTTTAGAAATCCTCCAGTTCTTCAGTTTTGACATTTTCACTAGCTACATTTATCTTTTTCTGTTCACTATAGCCCAGTGATTTCTCTGCCTGAGACAGGGAAGTTTATGATGATAAATCAGGGCTGCTTAATTAGATTCATCTTTTCTTCATTTTAATGTTACTTGGAAATATATTTCTTTAGTTTATAAAAATGAATAATTTAATCACTGTCTGGTATAAAATAAGTGGTTTGATACCAAAAAATCAATGTTGGGTGCTTTCTGGAATTGTTTCATTTATTCTCAATTCTTTATGAAGTGTCTTACCTTCTTGCTGTGACAAATGAGTTTTATGCATTTCTTCCTATTTGTAAGTGGCTAATGCAAAATATATTTGCTATTTATTGCAAAGTAAATGAATTTGACCTTTTGCTCGTTTCACCAGATGCTATTTCTGACTATCCCAAAAAGCCTGTTTAAAGTCAACAACATTAAGCATTGGAGGTCACAAGACCAATTCAAGGTCATTTTAATACTGGCAAAAGGTTAATTAGATAACTACATTAAGCAAGAATAGACTTTTACTCAACTTCATCTGGATAAGCATAGACAAGCCTACCTTAACTTTCAAAATTTCCTTAGAGATTCTAGCTAATTTCTTAGAACGGTAAAATTAACTTTCTGTAAATATGCTTTAAGCATTGGCCTTTTCCAGTTCTAATAATATCTGTCATTTATTGGAGCTTCGTGTGTACTGGGTACTATGCGTATGGAGCGTGCTTTAGGAACAGCATCTTCTGCACTCCTCTCAATAGCTTTATGAAGTGGGCACCTCTGTTTACCTTCACAAGGTAACTTTTTTTTTTAGTCCCCATTCTGTTGCATGCTGGACCTGATCTGGTTTGCAACATTTTCTGTATTTTTGTTTTGTTTTGTTTGTTCACATTAGGACGTATTTCAGAGATGTCATTGGAGGTCCCCCTCATGAAGTTGTGTTACATGTTTTTATGTGTTTTGGTAAGTGAAACCCAGGATTGATGAATTTATAAGGGCAGCAAGTAGAATAAGGACTTTTTTGGGAGGTGGGGGTGGTGGGCCTGGTGGGGGTGGGGGTAGGTAAAAGGGAGCCGATGTCAAGGAGACTAGGAAGAAAGAGTGGTTGGAAACTGGTTGTGGTAGCCATTGCGCAATTCTGCTGGATGTGATTGAACTATGGAGTGATGTTGTATATGTATTGACTCCCAATTAAAAATAAATCTTCAAAAGGTAACTGTTTAAAGGTTGTTTCTGGATTTTCAGAGCAGAACCCTCCTTTACAGTTGGTTTTCCTGGTGGCTGATTTGTTTTTCAGACTCTATACCTCTGCATTGCATTGTTTCCTGCTTGCTAGTCTTTTGCCTTCTCTCTTAGGTGGGACTAAACCTGTGAAGGGGAAAATACATATAATGGCTTGGTCTTTCTTTGTCCAGAACACTTTTCCCCCTCCCTGGCCCCAGAAATTCAACTTTCAGGAATACGTGAAGGCCACGATTACAGCGCCAATCTTCTCACAAGCCCGTGTCTGTTGTCAGGATGTTCATTATACACCATGGGTGATTTTCTTCAGGGGAATGATCTGGACTCAGAGAGGTGATGGAAGTTCCCTGTCCTGCTTTCCAGACCACCTTCTCCGCCTTTTCATGCCCATGGGACTGGCCAGGCTTAACGAGAAAGGGGACAAGCAAGGTCAACGAGGTGTAGCACAATGCGGGCACCTAGCTTCGGCATGGCTTTCTTCTTATTTCCATGACAAAAGAGGACGAGGTAATGAATATACCCACCACTCACATTCTGGAAACACTGAGGTTTCCAACAAAAGATATAAGGCTCATAAATTAAATGATAAAAATCCCAGATCTGCTTTAGGGGCTGCCATGAAAATATATTACTCGTCAATCACTGTTTGCTAAACATTCCAACTACAGTGATCTGACTGACCAGAGAGACAAAAAAATCCCAGTTTCAACTTTTCTTTTCTTTCCAGAGTCTAAGAGAGCTAATTAAATGGCTCTTGGCCAGCACGGTTTAGCTCTTGGTCCTTATCAACAGACTGGGTGCTTTGATGAGACAACACCGATGTCTCCAACCCCAAACCAAACCAACTGCCCTTGAGTCAATTCTCACTCATGGAGACCCCAGATAGGAAAAAAAGATAACTCCATATTTCTCCAACAAGGAGTCTGGTAGTTTTGAACCACTAACCTTGTGGTTGGCTGTCTAATGCTTACTTGTCAACACCACCACGGCTCCTCGTTTGATATCCCTAGTTTAGGTAAATTCTATGACAAGATGTTCCAATTGTGAGATCTAACCATAAAATTACAAGAGAGAATTTGTCCCTTGTAATGGTTCTGGATTCCTTTCTTAGGGCTTCTTCTAGTTCTACTTTGTGATTCTTTTTTTGGTACCTAGACCCAACTTTTTGTCTTTCCTATGGTGGTGTAGTGGTTGTGCATTATGCTGCTGATTGCAAGGTCAATGGTTCAAAGCCACCAGTCCCTTGGTAGGAGAAAGATGGGGCTTTCTACTCCCTTAAAGAGCTACAGTTTCTGAAACCCACAGGGACAACTCTACTCTGTCCTGTAGGGTTGCCCAGAGTTGGCGTCGAATCCATGGCAGTGTGTTTGGTTTTGAGTGTTGGTATAGGGCTTTTTTTTTTTTTTTTTGCGTGTCATCCTTGCGCAGGGGCCATGCTAATCTTCTCTGTATCGTTCCAATTTTAGTATATGTGTTGCCGAAGCGAGCATGGTATAGGGCTTTTAAGAGCCCTCGTGGCTAATGAGTTACAAGTTCAGCTGCTAACTGTGAGTCTACACCCGGAATGAGTTACTGTCCCTGAAACCCACAGGGATGCCACTACTACCCTGTCCTATGAGTCAGAATTGATTGGTGACTGAGAGTTAAAAACAAAAACTTTTCAATGGGGCTTTGAAAAAAAACACAGTGATTTTATGAAGCAATGTGTCTTACACTCTTTAGACTAATGTCATGGCCCAGGTTGCGTATGAAAGGGTAGCATCTTGTGACTTTATGTTTTGATGCATACTAAATTAAATAAGATGCTATGTAGTGTTCTGAACAAACGGCATGGCCTACAATTAGTGCTTCAGAAACAGCAACCAGTTGCTGTCAACGAGATTCCAATTCATGCTGACCCATGTGAGTATCGCTGTACTCCTCCAGGATTTTCAACGACGGTTTTTGGGGATGTAGATCACCAGGTTTTCTTCCAAGTTGATTGCCAGGTTTTCTTCCTTGGTGGAGGCCAACCGCCCACCTTTCAGTTAGCAGCTGAGTGTGTCGACCAGAAGCACCATGGAGGGACTAAAAAGCTGTCACGAATACTGATGCTTTTGTTAATATGACTATTGCTGTTATTGTTAATGGTGCTGCGTGGTTATGATACCAACAATGATAATAATGATCCTGATCAACTGTCACTCCTGGGAATGCTTCTGAGTTCTCAGACCTCTTCCTGTGAGGACAGTGGAAAGCCTGGCATTCAATTTTGGTACTCCACAGAAGCAAGAGTCAGTTTGAAGATGGAGCCCCCCCTCCCCAACTCCTTTTATACGATGGCAATAAACACTGGCTTATAGCATTAAATTTAATGAGCCTTCATAAAATAACCATTACATTCTGAAGGTAATGAAAGGATAGCTCTGATGGTTAGTAAATAACCAACCAATGGCAGGCTCATCACATTCTAGGCTTGCACAGCGGATACGGGGCATCAGGAAGGGGCTGTGTGTTTTTGTGGTAAGATCATATGACAGTGTGCCTAGCTTAACTGTACCAAAGCCAACAAAACAACAATCCTCATTTTGGACAGAGTGTTCCTGGCTATTCTTTAGTTGTGACATGTGATTAAATTGATTGGCTTGGAAATCTGCTTAAGGATTTTATATATATCATGTCACTGATATTGAATTTGAATACCATTGTAGGAGGTTAGACTAAATAATTTATCTTGTAAACATAGAGGTAGAACAGATTGAATAGAATATGCAAATTAATGTAAATAACTCTACAAATTCAGACTCTTCTGATCCAAGAGCCTTGGTACTTTATAAACAAGGCTGCAACCTTATAAATCAGGAGTTATTAACCTGTGGTCCATGCTTTACCGCATAGTTGAAAATCAAGGAAGATGTGCATCCGAGTTGTATTCTTTTTATCATGTTTATTCAATCTGTGTGCTGAGAGATAATCCCACAAGATGGACTATATGGAGAAGAATGCTACATTACGATTGGAGGAAGGCTCATTAACAACCTGCCATGTGCAGATGACACAACCTTGCTTGCTAAAAGAAAAGAGGACTTGAGGTACTTATTGATGAAGCTCAAAACTAGAGCCTTCAGTGGGATGCCTGACATTCAATTTTGTGGATTGCACAAAAGGGTGGATTGCAACTCAATGTAGAGAAAACAAAAGTCCTTAGAACTGGGCGAATAAGCAACCTTGTGATGGCTGGGGATTGTGGCAACTCCTAGGTAAGGGTAGGGTCAGAGCCCAACCTATCAGTTGGGTCACACAGTCTGACTTGCAAAGGTGGGCTCTGCTCCCAGGGCATCCAATATACGGCATTGTTTCTACAATAGCCAGGATTCACGGGTCCAGGAAACAAGGAATGGAAATGGGAGTGGCACCACTCACTATGGCTCCCAACAACAGATGCGCCACATGTTTTACTTCCCATTACTGAGGCCCTCTGCTCTTCCTGTCTGGAAGTCTTAGTTCCAAAGTGGGGGGAATACTCCTACAGACAGACACAGTGCTAACTCAATTGAACGGGGAGTTAAGGATGTCTCCAGGTCATTTTGAGCTCCTCCTGCCTCTGGATCAACAGGCAAAGAAGGGGAGTGCGTGCTCTGACCGATCCCGATTAGCTCGGTGCCATTGGATTAGCATGGCATAATGGAGGCAAAGAAGAACAGGTCAGAATCCCGGAGATTCCTTAGACGTCTCTTACTACTATCAAGTCCTGTGATAAAAGTCAACAGTACAGCACAGCACCCCAATGCTGACAGGGCTCCTGGCAGCCTGGCCTATTCGGGAATGAAGGTTTGGGTTACCTCACCAGGTAAAGGACCAGGACCCGCTGAGGCACGATCTGAAATAGAGGAAACACAGAATGAGTCAAGTCAGAAGTTGGTTCTGGATACCAGCTATTTACCGTGTGGCCAGCTGCAGGAACAAGGACTTTAATTGTTTTTGAGTAATTCTATTTACATGTATGCACCGATGTTTTAATTTTGTTCAGTTGAAAAACAAATCTAAGATGAAAATGAGATCAGTGCATTTTCCATTGTGCGTGTGTTAGCTGCATGATGTTCGGGCGAGCATGATTTTATTATTCTTTGTTTGGTGAGTGTGGAGAGTTAAAGAGTAATGTCAAGTGCGCAAGGGGTGCTCAGTGATGATTAGGGATTTTGTCAACTAGATACTCCTGGATAAGGGTAAGGGTGGAGTCTAACCTATCAATTGGGTCACAGCTGGATGACACCCCGTAATAGAGAGACACTGAGCAGAGCCAAAGCTTTGTTGGCCCTTCACTTTCTGCCAGAGCGGGACTTGCATCTGGTTCCTCGATCTGTTGCATCGCCTGCTGCTGATCCCAGTAGCTGTCAGTGGCTTCCCTGCAGTGGATTCGTTAGGGGGACCTCACCCTCATATTACCTCTGTATCCACTAGCTTGTGCTCCCCTCTGTCTCTGCATGGTCATCCTGCTTCCTGTTCCTCAGCTTCTTTGGCTCAGGAGAACACTGATTTGAGCCAGAATTACAACTGTGAAAGCCATTTGTTGATATAAACCTTTCTCTGTATGCAACGCATACAACCAAACCAAAAGTCAAAGTCATTGTTATCGAGTCAGTTCCAACCCATGGTGACTCTAAAGGATAGGGTAAAACTGCCCTCGCCGGTTCCTGAGACTGAAACTCTTTCTGGGAGTAGACAGTCTTATCTTTTCACCTTTTAACAAGAATGAAAGGTAACAAAAGTAAATACGATTATATATATGATCCTACAACAAGAGTAATACCAATAATCTCTGAGAAGAAACCATTACAGACTTCATGGTACACCCACTCTGAACACACATGTTTCAGACCAAGCCAGCAGGAAATTGACACCCACAGCTTCTCCCGGTGAGCTAGCTCTGCAAAATGAGACCCAACGCTAGAAATATGCTTAAGATCACAGAAGCCAATTTAATTGGGTAAATTTCAGAGCCATTACTAAGTGAAATTTACCCAATTTAAAAAGCAAAATGATACTGTACTGGAATGCAAGTTCTAGTCTAGATCTACTTCTGAAACCATGATCACGAGATACAATTAACTGTGTTTTGGGGATCAATGGTATATACCATTTGGGGATCAATGGTATATACCAACTCCAAAATAGTTTTTAGTTTGGAAGTCTTTCTCTCCTGGAATACACACATGGGCACACGCAAATTTATATGTGTATACATGTTTAAATAGATACATATATATTCTGTATATATACCCAAATAGGGTTTTGAAATAGATGCAACATATATGCTTATTGTGTGTATATATATACACACACACAATAAAAATGTATAATGATATTAAAATAGAGTGAGTTATTTATTTATTTTGCTAGGTTCCTAACAAATTATCCTTTATAAGCAAAATAATCTTTTAAAATCATTTTATTGGGGGCTCATACAACTCTTATCACAAGCCATCCATTCATTCATGTGTCAAGCACATTTGTACATTTGTTGCCATCATCATTCTCAAAAGATTTTCTTTCTCCTTTAGCCCTTGGTATTACCTCCTCACTTTTTCCTCTCCCTCCCCCACCCTGCCTTCCTCCCTCACCCTTGATAATTTATACATTTTAATTATTTTTTCTTTTATTATTATTATTATTATTTTTTATTATTTTTTCAGTCACTCTTCAATGACAGTATGTTGGATTGACACTAAGAGTGTTAAAACACACGCACACAACTGGACAATGTCCTCATTTTAATGCACCTGTGACATGCTAGATCAGCAGGTACCTACTTCATCCTGATGACTAGGTGGTGCCATTTGAGATGGTGTACATGGAAGTATTTAGTGGCTGCTTCCCTAACAGACAAAAAGTGATCACTCAACACTCTGGGGAAATATTTCTTCTTAAATAAACTTAAAGGAAACCCTGCAGTACTTTCTCCGGATGCATTTGTGAAACACAGTGAGGCAACCCACAGCATCTTCTGCTTTGTGAGACCAGTTGTGTCTTTATCCCTTGGGGCTCACAGACATTTCGACTCTTTGTTCCTCTGTAGGACACAGTGCAGCGGCCTTCCAGGGCTTCCTGGGTGGCAATCTTTCGAGAAACACATCACTAGGGATTTGTCCCACGGCTGTAAGGGGGTCCAAACCGCCAACATTGTAGTTGGCAAACAAGCACCTAATCATTTCACAACTAGAAGCCCAAGGTATGATCAATATGACAGCAAGGCTCCCTAGAGCAGGGGTTCTCAACCTTCCCAATGCCGTGGCCCTTTAATACAGTTCCTCATGTTGCGGTGATCCCTCCAACCATAAATTATTTTTTGTTACGACTTCATAACTGTAATTTTGCTACTGTTCTGAATTGGGCAGTCCTCATTCAACCCCCAGAGCAGTCGTGACCCACAGGTTGAAGACCACTGCCTTAGCGGATTCCATGTCCTTGTGCACATGGATTTTTATTCCTAATATCTGAATTCACTTCCTGTGTCTCCTAATGAGAACATGGGAAATTTGGGAACAGCATAGATTTGTTACTACAAAGGCATGGGTTGTGCTGAAGGACCAATTTAGGCCCTTTGAGCTCAGGTGGAAAGATGCTGATCCTTCTCTGTAACTTCTTTTCAACCCTGCTTAAAGAAACCGCCGTCAAATTTCAGCTCATCTACCTGGTTCCTCTGTAACTTCTTTTCAACCCTGCTTAAAGAAACCGCCGTCAAATTTCAGCTCATCTACCTGGTTCCTTACCTTTTGAAGAAGCCACCTTCTTAAAACAATGCATGCATGATTTCTTATATAGGCTTGCATGCACTGGGCAGGCCCAGAACTCTGGGATCTAATGGCAGTACTATTGAATCAGTCACTAGGTAACAAGGGAAAGAATAGCTCCTTTCTGAGTCTTTATGTTCTCAGAAGCGCGCTGGTGCTGCGATGGTTACAGCTGTAATCTCTGTGGGATAAAGCTATGGAAGTCTGCTTCCATAAACATGAAAAATTAACTGCTCCCCCATTAAGAAAACCAAACAAGCTCCCAAGTTCATGGTCATCCAGTTGATTCTGACTCCCAAGGACCCTACAGGACAGAGTAGAACTATTCCTTTGTGTGTCCAGGGCTGTAAATCTTTAGTTGGAGCAGAAAGCCCTCTTAGCTGCTAGTGGGTTCCAAGTGCTGACCCTGTGCTTAGTATTTAACCCACGATGACACAGGACTCCCATAAGGAATACAATTGTAGAAACCCAATTGGGGGGGGGGTGTTCTACTTTGTCCTATAGGGTCACTGTGAGTTGGGATAGACTCCATCACAGTGGATTTGGTCATTGGGTTTTATATTTTCAGACCCACTGGGTGGTTTCTTGATCAGACAAAATGGCTGCTATTTCTAAAAGGGATTTCTGGTTTGCCAATAAAATAAAAACAAGAGTATTTCCACTTTGGATCTCTTTTTCTATTCTTGGAAATAGGCATAGAGATACAAGCCCACTCCTAAATGTAGACTCAATCGGGCAACAAAATAGAAACATAAGAAGTAATGAATGACCTTAATCGTGAACTCTCTGTGTGTATGCATGCTGGACTATTCCTTACATAGAAAATAATTACCATTATTTTATTGTAGTGTGGCTGTAATTTTTGTTGCATTATAAATATCATAGATCCAATTTTTTTCTACTACCACAGCAGTTTCTGAAGACATGTAAACCTATAGTGTTATTACTCTCTAATCTAGTTGAGGTGATGAAATAGTGCCAAAACTCTCATTGCAATTTCATTAGCATATTCATGAGTCGTACTTTTGCAGTGTTGCAGAAACAACACAAATTGGTTTGTGAATTGTGAACTCCCCCTTCTTCTCCTCTCCGGAAGCACAGGCTGTGGATTAGCAAATCAAGTTGGCCCACAAACTTCTGAGCACTAAATTGCATACGTTTCCGGCTCTGCCCTTTATTTCCAGATTGTATGATTCTTCCTTTATTGAGTGCTGTGTGAGTGTCGTGTGAACGGACACACCCTTCTGATATCAGAGCAAGAAGCGAGGAGCGAATGACCGGGATCAATAGCTGTTCTGGAAAAGCTCCATCGCAATGTCCTGCTAGAAGAGAAAATCTTTGTCAGTTGTTTTTGTTTGGTTTTGCTTCGATGAAGATTAAAAGTGCATTTGCGACGTGCTCAAAACCAGTGAATCGTTTTACCAGTTTCATTTCCCCCGTTGGCACACAGGTAGACCTCACTTCTCAGCATCCCTTCCCTGTGCATGCGACACTAGAATTGCTGCCAGGCCAGTGGAATGTGCCCGGCAGTGCCAAATAGGCTTGCTTTCTAAACTCCCGTCTCTGTTATGCTCCACTCTCCCTCTTTCCCTACCTGCTGGTTGAATAGCAACTCTCAGGGCAACGTTGGCAACTACGAGTTGAAGACAACAGTCTTCACCAGTCTGTGTCTTTGAGTGACTTCATAGAATTTCTTCTCAGCGCTCCCTCTTCAATGTCAAATGTTGTTGGGCGCCCTCAAGTTGGTTCAGACTCAGCGATCCCGTGTTGACCAGCACGAGCAGCCCCACACCATCCTGACAATGATTTTGATGTTGGAGGCCACGGTGGCGGCCACAATGTCAATCTATCTTACCCAGAGTCCTCCTCTTTTTTACCGCTGCTCTATCCTATCAAGCATGCCATCCTTTTCCAGGGCCTGGTCTCTCCTGATGTTCAAAGAAGGTGGGAGAGAGCCTTACCACCCTTTATTCTAAGGAGCATTCTGGCTACCTGTTTCCCAGGACAGATTTGCTTGTTCTTCGGCCGTCCACGGCACTTTCAATGTGCTTCACCAGCTCCACAATTCGAACGCACTAATTCTTCTACTGTCTGCCTAAAATAGTACCCAACTTTTACATGTCTGTGAGGCGACTGAAAATACCATGGCTTGGGCCAGGAGTACCTTAGTCCTCAAGGAAACATCCTTGTTTTTCCACAATTTAAAGAGGTCTTGTGCAGCAGATTTACCCAGTGCAATGCATCCTTTAATCTGCCGACTGCTGCTTCCGTAAGCATTGAGTTTGGATCAAGCAAGAGGCAATCCTTGACAATCCTTTTAATCCGTACCATGATGTTACTTATTGGTCTTGTTGTGAGGATTTTTGCTTTTGTTCTTTTCTTTTCAGAGTATAAGCACGACCGAGTTTCCCTGGTTTACTGGGTAATCCAACACGGATTGTTTTAGTTCAAGTAGGTCCTCTGCCTGCGCTGCCTTCCTGAAGGCCTTTCCCTTAAGCCCCTTTACAATCCAGCCCATTTAAGTGACCTCATTCCCCAATCCGTTCCCATCTACTCGTGTCCCACAGCTTCACTGATTGCAAACACCTTAAAACACCAGGTACAGTTTTCATCCGAGAAAACTGTTTCACTCGGGTGAAACACACAACTCAAAGTTGAAATCCGTCAGATGACGCTGCAAACACGGCCCTCTTGGGCCTGGGAGTTGTTTCCCCGCGTGAATGTGCGGGCGACCAGTACCGGTGCTATTTCCTCTGTTCGCCTTGGCGCCCCAGTTATCGTTTCTCTTACCCTTGGCAGGAACGCATTTGCCACAGGTAGATGGATGGTGGGCCTTGGGGCCACAGCGGCGGCGCAAGGTGTGCGTGCTACTGAGAAGATGCCTTTCCCTTCGTCATCTTGCTTCTGCAGCCCAGACCAGAGGCACTTGAGTAAGAGAAGGCTGTTGCGCCGCTATTTTTTGATTTTTGCTGTCTTTACATTAAGATATAATCTATATTGAAGATTATTATCCTGGATTTCTTCAGTAAGAGCTTCAAATCCTACTTGATTTCAGCAAGCGACATCGCGTCTTCTGCACATCAAAGGTTGCTAGTAAGCCTTATTCCAACATGAATGCGGTTTTTGGATGATTGGCTCATACGGATTATTTGCACAGTCCGGTTTCTTTGATGAATTGTTTTGTACACAGATGTTGAGGGGCTATAGCCCTGACACCCATCTTTCTTGGTTTCAAACCAGACGGTGTTCTCTTGGTCTGCTCCGGCAGCTGCCTCTTGATCCATATATAGGCTGTGCATGAGCACAATGGATGTTCTGGACTTCCCATTCTTCTCGAACTATAAACTCTGTAGTTCGTTGTGAACCAAACAGTTAAATGCCTTATCATGGTAAAAAACAACACCAGGAAACATCTCTCTGGCGCTCTGCTCTTAACCCAGACCCACCTGACACGAGCACTGGTGACCGTGGTCCCTGCGCCGTGTTTGGACTTCCGCTGGCTCCCGTTAAAGTGCTACTGCAACTCTGGTGGAAGGATCTTTAGCACAATTTTACTTCCATGTGATATCAATACTATTGTTCTATAATTTGCACATACTTAGGCCACTTTTTTTTCGAGGGGTACAAATATGGTTCACTTCCAGCCTTCCAAGTTTCTTGGCTAGGTGAGTGAGTGCCTCCAGGCTTCATCTGGTGGTGTGAAACATTTTCAATCGGTGTTCCGTCCATTCCTGGAACCTCGTTTTTGGCTAATGCCTTCAATTCATCTTGGACTACTTTTTTCAGTACCATTGCTTCTTAATCATATGCTGCCTCTTGAAATGGCTGAATGTTGACTAGTTCTATTTGGTACAGTGACTCTGTGGATTCTTTCCATCTTCTTTTGATGTTTCCTGCGTCATTCAATATTGTCCCCATCGCACCTCTCAATATTGCAATACGAGGACCATTGTTTTCATTATTTCTTTCAGTTTAAGGGATGCTAAGCGTCTTCCTCTTTTTTGGTTTTCTAACTTCAGATTTTTTCCTAGATTCATATTTTGTTCATTCCAAATTCTGATTATTGGATTTTGGCTGGGGTTTCTCCTAACCTTGAGGTGTGCCCATCAGTAAATAAAGATCCTGAAGTTTCCACTCCCACAAGCTCGACTCTATCCATGGTCAGCTCTACTGTGAGGAAGGAACTCCTCTGTTACATTCTGAGTGCCTTCCACCCAGAGACCTATCCTCCGGCACTGTACCTGACCATGTGCTCTTTCTATTCAGTAGGTCTTTTGGATCTGACAGTGTTTTTGAAGCATAGGGTTTTAAATGGCTACTTCTTCCAAAGTGGGCAGCCAAGTCCTTCTTCCTAGTCTACTCTTAGTCTGGAAGCTCTGTTGAGGCCTGTTCATTTTGGGTGAACCTGCTGGCCTTTGAAATACCAGTGACATATACTTTAGTGTCTCAGCTGCTGACTTTAGGAGCCAACCTGGGAGACCAGTGCCCTGCCATGTTCACACTGACGTTGGATTCCCTGGGCCCTGCACCTACTGACCTGTCTTCTCCCTGCTTCAGGTTGTAGCTACATGAGTCCGAGTGGGGCTTCAGCTAGCATTGGCTCCATGCACCTGAATTGGACTGGGTGGGGACACCTTCTTGATATAAAATTACGTCTGGATATCAAGTTCAAGGTAATTTTATATCTTATATTCATGTCACTGGTTTTGTTTCTCTGGACAACCCAACCTAATACAACATCTTACTCCCTCTTTGCAGTCTAGTCTTAGTCTGAAAGTGCTGGTTCCCATTTGTTATCTTGCTGGCATTTGAAATACCAGCGACATCACTTCCAGCACCACAGCAGCATCCAAGCCCCCGCAGGATGACACACTGACAGACACGTGATATAAATTTAAATGTAGGAGAGATAAACTTTTGGTGTGACAATCTACTGAGATTTCAGATTGTGTCTGTTAAAGTAGCTAGCATTAGCTTAAGCGATAAAACTTTATTCAGATTTGGTGCTGTGTTTAGGGAACTCAATAGCTACTATGTAGGCTCTTATTTCACATGAGAAATAGAAGTTTGAGGTTTAACATACATGACTGTCTTATGAAGGGGTGTTATGAAATGAATGAAACAGTCCCAGTTCTTCAATCTCTCGTGGGGAATTAAGCATCGAGGGAGAGGTTGATGAATGTACTCAAGTTAGTAAACTCAAGTTAGAGAACACGGTGACCCCCCTATTCATGAACTAGGAAATGATAAAAGTCAACTTTTCTCCGCACCTAACACATTCCATAAGTTAACAGTGGAAATATTGTAAAATTCAAAATCCATATAGCACTCTGACTTCTCACAATAATGTACAATCGAATGCAGGCCTGTTCCGACTTTTGAAAGATTAAGATAAGGTGTTTTTTACCCCTGAAAATAACATGCAATTAACAATGCAGAATCTGTATCAGAATAGCAACAGAAATATCATATTCATTGAAAAATGCACCCTACTCCTAACCTTAGTGAGCAGCTAAGGAATTGGTTGCTCAAGGTGACAGTTCTGCTTTGCTGGCATAGTTTTCGATTGAGGTGCTGCTGCAGTACCCTCAAACATGGCAGCCACCCTGGCTTTACGGGAGTAGTTAGGATGGGATACTGAGGCACAAGGGAAAATCACTGTAGGAGACATAGGAAGAGTCAATCAGAGTAAGGTTCGTGCTGAAGTGAAAAAGA
This sequence comes from Tenrec ecaudatus, assembly GCF_050624435.1. NCBI lineage: Eukaryota > Metazoa > Chordata > Mammalia > Afrosoricida > Tenrecidae > Tenrec > Tenrec ecaudatus. Next base: position 138,714,872 of record NC_134532.1, read on the forward strand.
CCAATAACTCTGGACTTTGCCCAGCTTATTTGAAAAGCATACTGCGTGCCTGTCACGAAGATTTTTAACTAGCTTATAAAATCTCTTTTGGTAGCTTACATGAGAGCCAATAATTCCTTTTGTCTAGAGTTCAGATCTGTTTTGAGCAGAAGACAGGCAATGCATGATGTAGCCCATGTGTATATGCATTTGAATTATAAATATGTTTCATTTAATTTTTCCATGGAGAGATTGCTGTAGACACACATTGTTCACATGATATAATGCAACATAACTGATTTAATTAGAGCCTGTTTTCTTGGCTTGCCATCTCTCTACATTGGAGAGATTGCTTTTTCAAGGGGAGAAAACCATCCATCGGTAACCCAATTTAAAAGACAACTGTAGAATACATTTTCTTTGCTTCCCCTGACTCCCGCCCTTTTTAGAGGCTTCAATCCATTGTTCAATCTAAGTATGGAAATGATGCTTGTCAAACACTTCTTGACACATGAATTTTACAAAATATCAGTGCATCTGCTGCTTGTTTTCTAACTCATTTATTGTACAATATACAGCTAATCTAATCTACTGCTGTAAACATGGTTTGTGCAGTTACGTTAGGCCACAGGACAATGGTTTTGTTTAAACTGGTTCAATTTTTTCTTCTTCAAGCCAAGATAAAAAAAAACAGATGAGCTATATCCTACGTGACAAAAATGGCAACGTTGATTCCACAGTATGGAAAAGAGAGGCTTGCGGAATCTGGAAGCCCCTGTTGTGTTTGGGTCCACCAAGGCCATGCTTGTGCACATGGTGGGGAGGATATAGGATAATATGGTGCCACAACTCTGAGACATTCAGTAAGAAAGTACCTACAAAACTCAGGAAAAAAGATATGTTACAAAGGTAAGATTCTTGCATGATCAATGAGCTGAGTTAAAATGGAGAAGAAACAGGTTTGTATCATTTATTTGAAAAGAAGAAAGATTTAAGGAAAAAGGCCAATTTCTTTCCCCTGTATTGGGCTACACTTTTAAATGATTGTTTTTAGCTTTCAGAATAACCAGTAAACTAGTAACCGTGGAGTTGATTCTGAATCACAACTGCATGTGTCAGACGAGGACTGAAATCTATTGGGATTTTAGTGACTGATTTTTTTGGGGGAAAGTAGATTGCCAGGCTTTCCTTCTGTGGCCCTCTGGGAGGACTCAGCTGAGCAGGTTAGCACTTTGCACACCCAGAGTCTTTGGTCTGAAGGATCGTGTGTGCTTACCGTGAGATAGTTATTTTCGTCTCTCAGGGATAATCATTGTAGACTGTTTCGTACACCACCTGTCAGACTGTTTATGCATATCTAAGTATTCACGTTCATAAAAAGTACCATATTGGCTTCTGTTTTATCACTTGCTTAAAAAAAAATCCATGCTAAGAATCAACCCCCACAACCCTTGACCTTATATAATATCCTCTGTAAAACAGTGGGTGAAACCATGAATATGGTGAACTATCACTTCCTTGATATGTTACTGCCACTCCTTGATATGGACTGCCAAAATAACAGACCAATCTGTCTCAGAAGAAGTACAACGAGAATGGTCCTTAGGGGCAATGCTGTGGAGACTTAGTCTCACGTACTTTGGACATGTTGTCAGGAGAGACCAGTCTCCGGAGAAGGACCTCATGCTTGGTAAAGTAGAGGGGTAGCGACAAAGAAGACCTTCAACAAGATGGACTGATGCAGTGGCAGCAACAATGGACTCAAACAAAAGAACAATTTATGACGATGGCACAGGACTGAGCAGTGTTTTGTACTTTGGCCATACGGCCACTAGGGGTTGGAAACAACTCAATGATACCTAACCACGTCAAGGCAAAAAGTAGATTCTCCTATTGGATGTAAACTAATTGCAGGAGCTCTTTAAAGTATAGGGATCTTTTCCTTAGTTAATAAATAAGTCAGAGAATTGAAGCCTGTGAGGGACTGGCTCTTACCACTGGTTTTTAAAGGATTCTGCTACCTCTGTGTGGTAAAATACCTATGAACAGGGCCACAGGAGAAGGGATGTGGGCAGCTTCTCAGTACTGAAGGCAGTCCTGACTGATAGCAGGCAAAGAATGCTAGAGACTTCAGTTCTACAATCGCAACAAACTGATTGATGCCAAGAACCTTCATGAGTTTGGAAGCAGACTCTCTCCTAGTGGAGCATCCAGAAGCGAAGGCAGCCCAGTTGACAACTTGATTCAAACCTTATGAGGGCACAGTTATGTCATGCCTAACTTCTGAGCTACACAACTGTGAACTACCTAGTGGGTGCCTGAATCACTAAGTGTGCAGTATTATAATAATATAAAAATGCTGCATTGTGCTTTGATTGAAAGTTCACACAGCAAAACAGATTCCCATTCTATAATCTTTATGAACACTCCTAAAGGCCAACAACGATCCTTGAACTAACTACAAGCTTTGCTTTCTTGATGTGTTTTTTTTTCTTTGTCAGTGGGTTGTTGTTGTTGTTTTGTTGTATACTGTTGCTTGGTTTTGCTCTGTATTGTGTTTGTGCATGTTATTATCTCTGCAGGTCTGTCTAAATAAGATAGGCTGGATGAACAAGCTGGAGGAAAAACAACGGGGCTGACAGTTCCAGGGGGACATGGGATAGATGGAGGTGGGGAGGTGAGGAAGTGGTGTTAACAAACCCAGTGACAAGGGAACAGCAAGGGATCCAAATGGGTGGTGAGGTGGGGGTGGCAGGCCTGGTAGGGAACGATCAACGGTAAGGTAATGAAGAGGTATAGCTGAAACCCAGGTGGGGACGGAGCATGATAGTGGGACAGGAGGAAAGTCAAGGGAAATAGAGGAAAGAGCTAGGAGGCAAAGGGCATTTATAGAGGTTTAGACAAAGACATGTACATATGCAAATATATATGAGGATGGGGAAATAGATCTATGTGCCAATATTTATAGGTTTAGTATTAAGGTGGCAGAAGGACCTTGGGCCTCTAGTCAAGCACTCCCTCAATGCATGAATACTTTCTTCTGTTAAAATGGCATTCTATGATGTTCACCCTCCCGACACAATCGCTGAAGCCAAAGTGGGTTAACAAGCAAATGTGGTGAAGAAAGCTGATGGTGGCCGGCTATTAAAAGATATAGCATCTGGGGTCTTAAAGGCTTGAAGATAAACAAGTGGCCATCTAACTCAGAAGCAACAAAGCCCACATGGAAGTACACACCAGCCTGTGTGATCATGTGGTTCCAAAGGGATCAGTTATCAGGCAGCAAAGAACAAAAAATCATATCATTGGGTACACACCTCCATGATACAATCGTTGAGGAAAAACGGGTGCATAATCAAATGTGGTAAAGAAAGCTGATGGTGCCTGGCTATCAAAAGAGATAGTGTCTGGGGTCTTAAAGGCTTGAAGGTGAACAAGCGGCCATCTATCTCAGAAGCAACAAAGCCCACATGGAAGAAGCACACCAGCCTGTGTGATCACGTGGTGTTGAAGGGATCAGGTATAAGGCATCATCATAAAAAAAAAAATCTTACCATAGTGAATGAAGGGGGAAGTGCAGAGTGGAGACCCAAAGCCCATTTGTCGGCCACTGGAGTTCCCCTTGCAGAGGGGTCTAGGGGAGGAGATGAGTCAGTCAGGGTGCAATGTAGCACCAATGAAGAATACAGCTTTCCTCTAGTTCCTAAATGCTTCCCCCCCCCCCAACTACCATAATCCGAATTCTACCTTGCAAGTCTGGATAGAGCAGAGGATGTACACTGGTGCAGACAAGAGCTGGAGGCACAGGGAATCCAAAGTGGATGATCCCTTCAGGACCAGGGGTGTGAGGAGTGATACTGGGAGGGTAGAGGGTGAGTGGGTTGGAAAGGGGGAACCGATTACAAGGATCTACATGTGACCTCCTCCCTGGGGGACGGACAACAAAAAAGAGGGTGAAGGGAGACGTCGAACAGGGCAAGATATGACAAAATAATAATTTATAAATCATCAAGGGCTCATGAGGGAGGAGGGATTGGGGAGAGAGGGGGAAAAAAAGAGGACCTGATGCAAAGGGCTTAAGTGGAGAGCAAATGCTTTGAAAATGATGAGGGCAAAGAATGTACATGTGTGCTTTACACAATTGATGTATGTATATGTACGGACTGTGATAAGAGTTGTATGAGCCCCTAATAAAATGTTTTTTTAAAAAAAGAAAATTATTTTGTGACATTGGTTCAATTTTCACAGTATGTCAGCATTCTTATGATTTCTAGTCTACTTGTCCCATTTCTATGAATCTGGCTTCCCTGCATGCCTTGCCTTTTTATTTTGCCTTGGAGTAAATGTTGACCATGGTATCTAATACAGTTGATTGTTCAATGAGGCACATAACTCATAGGTGATATTGTTTTATAAACCAATCTATTTAATGATAAATATAGGCCAAAATATAGGCCATAACATCTGGGAGTGGATTATATTCCCTTTATTCCAGGGCAACTGCCTCGTGGATTTCTATGATCTCTGTGCATCCAGTATGTTTGGCCCTTTTAAAAGAAAATTGAGTCTTCTACCCAGAAAGTCTATTGTGTTCCTGGTCCAAACAGTTGATAGCGGTAACCCAACCCAAGCCCACTGCCATCAAGTAGATTCTGATTCATAGGGACCCTATATAGGGTTCTTTAAGCTATAAATCTGTACAGGAACAAGTAGCCTCATATGTTTCCAGAGGAGTCGCTGGTGGTTTTGAACCACCAGCCCCTTAGCCTCAGGGAGCTATTGTCAGCAAAAGCTTGTATTTAAAGGAATGTTTGGTGCCTGTTATTGTTTGACTACTTTACGTGGGTTATCTGATTTAATGTGCAGAGTCAGTTTTATGGCCATTTTACGGATGAGGAAACAGAGAGTTCTTTCCAATCCTCACAAATCTAAACCTAGCTAACTTGGATTTAATCATCTATGTTCTTCCTTCCTTACACTTAACTGCTTCTCTAAGCTACGTTGACCATCTTGGCCCTCCAGGGAGGCGGACTGCAAGGACGCACTCATATTTTACTGCATGTACCTCCAGTGTCCAAAGCGGAGAATATCAGAAAGATGTTTAATTGTGTTTTACTGACATTCGATTGTGTGGATCATAACAAATCAGGGGTCACATTTTAAAGAATGGGAATTCCAGAACACAATTGTGTTCGTGTGGAACTTGTACACAGACCAAGAAGCAGTCGTCCAAACAGAACAAGGGGCTACGGAAGGGTTTAAAATCAGGTTCGGTGTGCATCGGGGCTGGGTCCTTGCACCATACTTCTTTCAGCTGTGTGCTGAGTACAACTCTAATCATGACACTGAAAGGGTCTAGCAGTTATGAACCTCACTTACTGCCATCAAGTCGATGCCAACTCATAGCGATCCTATAGGACGGTACAAATGCCCCTATGGGTTTCTGAGCCTGTAAGCTTTATGGGAGTAGAAAGCCCTGTTTTTCTCCTGAAGAGCGGTTGGTGGTTAGAACTGCTCACCCTGAGATCATAGTCGAATGAGTAACCACTCTGGCACCAGGGATCCTCTAGAAGCTATAGTGATGCTTACATCACTATATAGTAAAGCTGCTTACTTGATTTATAAATTCACTTTTTTTCAGATAGTGAAGAGAAAGTTCATGCCTTAAATATTTCTCTTATGTCTAGTACTGCTTTTGGCATGAAACACACATCTTTATTAAATTAAATTACAGATGTGCATCTATCTACCTATGTTTATATAACCGTGTGTGTTTGTGTATATAGGAGTACTGCTGGTGCAGTGATTATGCGATGGGCTATGATCTTTAAGGTTGGCAGTTTGAAGCCATCAGCAGCCCTATGGGAGAAGGGCCAGGCTTTGTACTTTTGTAAACAGTTACAAACAGTTGAAAACCCACAGGGGTTGCTATGAGCTAGCACTGACTAGATGGCAATGAATTTGGAGTATATAAAATATGTTTGTATATATAAACATATATATACACACATATTGTGATAGGTAGGTTTATTCTGCCAATCTGGCCAATAAGAACATGTGAGATTAATAAGGTGGCAGTTTGATTGGAGAGCAAAGAGATAAATGGCTTGGTGCGCCCTGCCTCTCGCTCTCTTGCCCTCTGGTGATTGGACCAGTGTGCAGCTGCTAGTTTTCTGCCTCAACTCATGTACATACCTGTGGGACAGCCAACCTGTGGATAGTGTTGCTATAGTTTGAGGTTCCTTTGAGACCTGCTTCGCCACACTGCTGCTGTGTACGTCGCTTGAGCTTGGTACTGTGGGACCTTGTAGTCTTGCTGACTGTTGGTGACCCACCCTGCTGTTTGCTGCCTGTGGCCGGACTGCCTGCATTGCTCTACAGAAGATTCAGCTGTCTGCTTTCTTGACCTTGGACCTGGTGGCCCTTGTAAGTTGAAGGACTTCCTGTGTATTAACTATTCCATGGTAATGAGTTGAATTGAGCCCTCTGTCCTGCTGTGTGCACTAATTAGCTGTTATATTCCTTCGTGCTCTATCTATCTATCTATCTATCTATCTATCTATCTATCTATCTATCTAATTATCTAGCTATCTAATATCTATCTATCCATCTATCTATCTAATATCTATCTATCTATCTAAAATCATAAGTGTCCTGGTTTTGTTTCTCTGAAGAACCAATTGTCTTACACAGTTGGCACTGGGAGTGGTTCTAGAGAAACAAGATCATAAATATGGGCTTCTCAAATTGGCTCTCCAGTCTGATTAGGCTTAACAGCTCTGATAACCCTATCTCTACCCCAAAGGCATGGATAAGTCTGCCACTCTCACTAGAGCGGGTGGTGGTGATCCATGGTGTGAAGGAGCAAAGTTCATAGCCACAGTATCACCACCAATAGATGAAGTGCTGATTAGAGGAGAGGCTCTGGGTGATCGTGTGGTTGATATACACACACATGTATCTGCATACATTTGTATTATGTATGTGTGTGTGTATATTCCCCCCAAGACTGTCTCTCTTTTTTGGAACAAGAATTTGCATGTTAGCAATCTTCCTTTCTTTGCTCTATGAAAACCTCTTTCTAATTTCAGTTGGTATGCTGAGGTTCCAGTGTCTGAATAATGAGTTCATGGCTAAGCCGTCCATTCCATTTACAATTATAATAACTTTGATTTTATCCTCTTCACCCACTGCCACTAAAATTAAACAGTCTCACTTTAAAAAAAATTAACCTCAAAGACGATGGCTCCAATCACCCCATTCATTTTTAAAGTGGTCTTTCTCTTGGTTTCTTATTCTTGTGCTTTGGGAACCCCAATTTGGTGTGGAAGGTGTGATTTGGCAAAAGGAAGACACTGCTTTTAATTGTATACGCCCCATCCTTTTTGTTTGGCTCAGGGATCAAATTCAACCTCTTGTATCCAATGGCAGCATGTTTTAGAGCTTATTTTCTTTATTGAACACTGAGCACAATTGTTAAGTGGTTGCCAATGCTAGATTCTCTACTGCATATATTCAACATTAAAAAAGTGTTTTTTAATGTGAACATTCATTCATTTATTAATTAAAAAATCATTTTATTGGGGGCTCATATAACTCTTATCACCATCCATACACCCATTTATTGTGTAAAGCACATTTGTACATTCGTTGCCCTCATTATTCTCAAAACATTTGCTCTCCACTTAAGCCCCTGGCATCAGCTCCTCATTTCCCCCCTCCTTCCCCGCTCCCTAAAAAATAGTTTTATTATTTATTTATTTATTTATTAAAATAGTTTTATTGACATATTATCCTGTATGATACAATCAAATGCTTTGAATAATACATTAAAAGGTGTTGTACAATCATCACCACAATCAATTTTAGAACAATTTCTTAGTTTTTGTACTCATTAATATTAGTTTCCCATTTCCCCCAACCTTCTCTGACATAACCCAAATAAACTAATATTGTAGCTACTGTCTCTATAGATTTACAATCCTGGATTTCACATAAAGAAAATATTATACTCCCCCAACAGCATTAATAAAACAAAAAACAGAACAATCACCATCTAAAAGAAAGCATAGAATAATAAAAGCAGAATAAATTGAAAGGGAAAACAAATGATAAGGTGTTACATTTTCCTTAAGTACATTTGCATGGATCCACTTTCCTGTGCAAGGCTCTCACACCGGTCAATGGCCAAAGGGATTCACCATAGGCTTCCTCCCTATGAAGACTCTGCAAATGGGATTTGGGCTTTTATTGTCATCCATGATGTTGTTGTTAAGTGTCAATGTAACTGATTTCAAACCATATTGATCCAATGGTCCTGCACCATCCTCCCACTTATTCCTGTGCTTGATCCCATTGTGAGAGCCACTGTGTCAAGTCATCTTATTGAGGGCCTTCCTCTTCTTAGCTGCCCCTCTACCAAGTAGGATGCCCTTCTCCAGGGACTGGTCTATACTGACAACCTGTCCAAAGTACACCAAACTAAGTCTCATTATCCTTGCCTTTCAAGTGTACTCTGGCTATACTTCTTCCACGACAGACTTGCTTGTCCTTTTGGAAGTCCAAGGTACTTTCAATATTCTTTACCAGCATCACAATTCAAATGCATCACTTCGTCTTCTGTCTTCCTTATTCAATGCCCAACGTGCATATGCCAATGAGACAATTGAAAATAATATGGCTTCCATCAGGTGCACTTTAGTCCTCAGCATAACATCCTTGCTTTTCAATACTCTAAAGAGGGCTTGTGCAGCAGCTTTACCTAATGCAGTTCATCTTGTCTTTTCATTTCTTGACTGTTGCTTCCATGAGCATTTGTCGTGGAGCCAAGCAAGACAAACTCCTTGACCATGTCAATCTTTTCAATCATGATGTTTGCTATTCATCCACTTGTGGGGATTTAGGTTTTCTGTATATTGAGTAGTCATTACTGAAGGCTGCAAACTTTGATCTTCATCAGCAAGTGCTTCAAGTTTATCTCACTTTCAGTAAGCAAGGTTGTGTCACCTGTATATTGCAGGAAAAATAAGCCTTTTTCCAATCCTGATGCTGCATTCTTCTCCATATAATCCAGCTTCTATTGCCTTCCGTAGCCCTCTGCAAACTGGGTGCTCTGAAGTTAAGGCTAATACAATTACCTCCTCTGATTTTTGGATTTTATTAATTATACTCCTAGGATCCCACAAACTGGTGTCCCGTGTGGGCTTAGCTGATAACACATTTAGGTGGCTGCTTGTTTTACAATAGGATTTTAAGAAAAGAGATACTATTCTTTCTGATAGCCAGGCATCATCTGATTTCTTCACCACACTTTGCTCTTCATGAGGGCAGGTCACCCTGTCTTTTGTGTTGGGGTTTAATGGTTTTTGCACCGTTGGTGCTTGCAGAACAATGGAAAGACTGTCAATGACTTGAGGGTTCATTTCATGGACAGCGATACTGTGCTTAGTATCTTCTATGTGTATTTGGAAAATTTCCCAGCACACCATTGTGGTAATATAGTTTTATAGCTCTTTAAAAACCTTTTTAATTTTGTAAATATATATGTTCTTTTAAAAAATTCTTTATTTTTATTTTTCTAATAAATCTTTTTATTGGGGCTCATATAACTCTTATCACACTCCATACATACATCAATTGAACAAAGCGCCCTTATACATCCGTTGCCTTCGTCATTCTCAAAATTTGCCTTCCACTTGGGTTCCTGGAATCAGCTCAGTATCCTTCTTTTCTCCTCCCGCTCCCACCCCGCTCCCCCCTTTCCCCTGCTCCCTTAATAGTTTATAAATAATTATTTTATCTTATCTTCACTTCCCGGCATCTCCCCTCACCCACCTTCCCATTGCCCATCTCCCAGCGAGGAGGTTACACATAGATCTCCAAGTTCGGTTCTCCCTTTCTACACCCCCTTCCCTCCTGGTGTCGCCACTCCCACCGCTGGGGTTGAGGGGCTCATCCGTCCTAGATTCCCTATGTTTCCAGATTCCTACTGCACTGCTGTACATCCTCTGGTATAACCAGGTCTGCAAGGTAGAATTGGGGTCATGATAATTGGGAGGGGAGGAAGCGTTCAAGAACTAGAGGAAGGTTTTGAGTTTCATTGTTGCTACACTGAACCCTGAGTGACTCATCTCCTCCCCACTACCCCTCTGCAAGGGATTTCCTGCTGTCTACAGATGGGCATGGGGTCCCCATCACGCACTCCCCTCATTCATGGTGATGTGATCCCCCCCCCCCGCCTTTGTTGTTTGAGACCTGGTCTCCTCTGCCCTTCACGATCACCCGTGTTGGTGTGCTGCTTCCGTGTGGGTTTTGTTGCTTCTGGGCTAGATGGCCGCTTGTTTGCTTTCAAGCCTTTAAGTCCCCAGACGCTATATCTCTCAGCAGTCGGGCACCATCAGCCTCCGTCACCACACTTGCTTATGCATACCTTTGTCTTCAGCGTTTATGTGAGGAGGGTGATCACACAATGATGGTTTTTGTTCCTTGGTGTCTGCTACCTGGTCTGTTCAACACCTTGTATTCGCTTACGCTGTGTGCTTCTTCTCTGTGGGCTTTGTTGCTTCTGAGCTAGATGGCCGCTTGTTTGCCTTCAAGTCTGTAAGACCCCAGACACTATATCTTTTTGATTGCCGGGCACCATCAGCTTTCTTCACCACGTTTGCTTATACACACGTCTGTCTTCAGTGATCATGTCGGGAAGGTGGGCATCATGCAATGACCGTTTAGCTGGGTGAGGTGCTATTGTATTGGGGGAGTGTGCGTGAGGAGGCCCAATGTCCATCTGCTACCCTACTACTGAACCTATAAATATATGCACATAAGTCTATTTCCCCCATAATCATAAATATATTTACATATGTTCATGTTTATATTTAGGTTTCTATGTATGCATGTTGCCTCCTACTCCTTTCCTCTATTTCCTTTTGCTTTCATCCCCGTCCCACTACCATGTTCAACCTTCATTCTGGTTTCAGTAATTCCTCTCAGTTACCTTGCCCTTGGTCACTCTCTCCCAGTCCTCCCATCCCCTCCCTCCTCTGGTTTTGAGCCACTCGCTGTTCTCTTGTCCCTGTGTTGGGCGACACCTCCTCCCTTCCCTTACCTCCCATGCTCTCATGTCCCTCCAGGACCGTTGGTCCCGTTATTTTCTTCTCTCATTGTTTGTCCAGCCTATCTTGTCTAGGTGGACCTGCTGATATAGTAATATGTGCATACAAATGCAGATGGCTTTGATAGCGGCCAAGTGGCACATATGAACATGGCTTCAACAGCAGCAACACCGACACGCTGATAAGCAGAAAAGCCACTAACATACAACATTTACAAGGTAAAAAAAAAAAAAAGACAAAACAAAAAGATAGCCCCCACCAAAAAAAATTGCTAGTAGTTCAAGGTCTGTTTGTTGGCCTTTAGGAGTGTTTTCCAGATGAAACTTGTGTGGTGCCACGTCCTGGCCCGAAAGTCCATCCTTTATACTCCCTCGGGATCTCTTTGCTCTGCTTCCCTCGCTGCTCCATTGCACGCCCCCAGTGTTTGCCTCAGTGTGGTGGGGTCAGCTCAGTCGCACATCTCCCACTGTGTCTCAAGTACTGTCCCGTGTAGGGCCATGGGTTGGTGCAGGATGTTGCATCTCGCCGTGGGGCTGGCTGTCTGGTCCTCTCTGTACGATGGGCCCTTCTGTGGGCTTGGTGGGCCCAGGTGTACTCCACTACGTCCTTTCTCCTTCCTTTGTTTCAGCTTCCTTCTGGATGTGGTGTGGTGGGTCAGTTCCTTTCCCACACCAGCTGATCTATTTTCATTTTCTGTGGTATTCCCTTCGAATGTGGGGGTTGGGCTAATTCTGGATTGGGCCAGCCTCCTTACTTTACATTGCCCTCCTTGTTTGGTGTGTCGTGTTGGGGTCCGTATGCATGTTCCAGTTCTGTGGGGACACAACCAATACTCTCCCCTGGGTGGGTTAGTACTCTGTTCCCCTCCATACCATCCACTCGGATTCTTCCCAACCCGGTTCTCCCTCCCCATGCCCCACTTCTCCTTAATGTATATGTTCTTTAGAAAGCTCGTTTGTTATGGTTTGGATGCGGTCCCTTACCCCCTCCCATGTGATGTAAATTCTCTATGCTTGTGGTTAAAACTATGTTTCAGAAGGGGTTATCTTGGTTATATTAATGGGGCAATATTTGTGCAGGTTGTGTCTTGAGTCAACTCTTACAAAATGTAAAAGGAGCAGATTAAAAAAGCAAAAATGGGGGAAGATAAATGCCAAGCTCTCTGAAAATCTCCAAGGACCCAGGCAACGAGAGCAGAAGATACAAGGACCGTCCCCTGAGCAGACACTAAGGGAAAGTCTTTCCTCAGCGGAGGTACCCAGTGGTGTAGTGCAGGGGTGAGCGAGCGTTTGAGAGAAGAAGAGCCAATGTGTCTCTCATAACAGTGCAAACATTTGTTTGAGAGCCATAAGTATATTTTCACAAAGTAGGAAAATTTAAGGTAGAATTATATATGAAACTATGATAGTTTCATTTTCATTTTACTGCAGACCCATATGTATATACTGAAAGAGCCTCCTAAGACTTGAGAGCTGCTGTTTGCTTACCACTGGTCTAGTGGTTTATACGTGGGGCTGCTAATCACAAGTCACCCGGCGAGAACGATGAGGCTTTCTATTGCCACGAAGGTTTGCAGTCTTGGAGACCCACAGGCGCAGTTCTGCTCTGCCCCATAAGCTCACCATGAGGTAGAATTGGCTCTATGGTGGCGAGTGAGCCTCTCAAATGCTAAGAAAATAAATTATTGATGGTCAAATCCATACATTTGTGGTATTTCTGTTAGATCAGGACTGGACAATTAAGCAAGACTAGTTAACTAAGATGGCTTTGTTCCAGAAGAGGTAGCAGCTTCTTCTTAAAAAAGTTTTTTTTCTGCTTTAAACTGGGAGATTTACAGCAGAAATTTCAGAAATTCAAATCAGACTTTGTATTGTTCTGACTTCTATGGAGTTGTCTCTGACTCTTGGTGGCCTAATGAACAACAGAATAAAGTATTTCCCTGTTGTGTGTCGTCTTCACGATCACAGGCAAACTCGGGTCCAAAGTTGAAGCTATTGTGTCAGTCTCATCAAGGGTCTCCCTCACCCTCATTGACCCTCTAACTTCACGAAGTATTCTTCTAGTGATTGTTCCCTCCTGATGGAGTGCCTAAAGTAAATGAATCGCATCGGGTTCTGTTGTGGCCCATAAGGGTTTCATTGGCTACTGTTCAGAAGTAAACCACTGGGCCTTTCTTCCTAATCTGTCTGAGTCTGGAAGCTCTGCTGAAACCTCTCATCATGGGCGACCCCGTGACATTTGAGATACTGGTACTGTAGCTTCAAGTATCATTAGCAGCAGCCAAGCCACCATAGTATGCATGTTTATTGGATAATAAAGTCTTAGAATAGAATTCAAAACCCTCCTTCTGTAGCTGAAGCAATTGAAGCCCATAAAAGACAAGTGACTGGATCAAGATGAACTGGATCCTGAGCAGTGACTTAAATCAATGAGTAAAACCATTGTTGGGGGGTTGATTATGACTCAGTGAATTTTGGGGAAAAGTACACCTGCTTCTTAGGGTTTTCAAGGCTGTTAATCTTTGCAGAAGCAGAGTCTTATCGTTCTCTATTGGAGTTATTGGTGGGTTCAAACCACTGACCTTCGGGTAAGCACCCTAGAGTTTAGCCCACAGTGCTACCACTCCTTGCCTTAAGAATCAAGCAAGGGTACTGAAAAAGGGGGTTCAACACGTGGCTGTGGCCAGTGGCAGAGTTGTCAATTGAACTCATGCAGATCAAAGTGTGCAGAGAGCAACTGCAGGCTATAAGATTTTCAAGACTTGGAAGCAGATTGCCAGGCTTTGCTTTTGAGAAGTATCTGAGCGGGTTTTAACTGTCAACCTTTAGGCTCATCATTCAATATTTAACCTTTTGTATCACCAAGGAATTCTGGGGTTTTGAAAAGAAAATAATCCAATGCTGCTATGACTTAAGAAAAATCAAGGGCTTAACTTTTTTACAACAGTTTTGAGTTTACAGAAAAATTGAACAGAAATGACAGATCAAATATGTTTTTTCCTCTCTGCCTACAGTTTCCCTTATTATTAACATCTTGCATTGTAGTGGTACTCAGTCACTTTATTACAATTGATGTATGCATAATTATTAACTAAAGTGCGTAGTTTACATTACAGTTCACTCTTGGCGTTGGACAGTTCCCTGCATTCAGATGCATGATGTCATATAGCCTCCACTACAGTATCATGTATCATGCGTAACTACCCTAAACATCCTTCAGACTCCACCTGTTTGCGCCTTCCCTTCCCATGCTTCTTTCCCTTTCCCCTGGCAACCAGTGGTCTTTACAGTGTTGCCTTTTTCAGAATGTCATTTATTTGAAGTTGTGCAGTACGGAGCCTTTCACCTATCCATATTCATTTAGGGTTCCTTCATGCCTTTTTGTGTGTGTGGCTTGATAACCTTTTTATTGCAGAATACTATTGTTTTTATTATGTGGGATACAGTTTGATTATCCAGTCAGCTATTAAAAAGCCTCATGGTGGCTTTCAATTTTTTTTGGCAATTATAACCAGAATTGCTATAAACATTTGTGTGGGGCTTTTGTGTGGACATACTTTTGAACACATCTGGGTAATTATTTAGGAGCACAACACTGGATCATATATGTTTTGGGTTTTTTTTACATTTTATTAGGGGCTCATACAACTCTTATCACAAGCCATACATATACATAAATCAATTGTATAAAGCACATCCGTACATTCTTTGCCCTAATCACTCTCAAAGCATTTGCTCTCCACTTAAGCCCTCTGCATCAGGTCCTCTTTTTTTCCCCCCCTTCCGTCCCCACTTCCCCCTCCCTCATGAGCCCTTGATAATCCACAGATTGTTATTTTGTCATATCTTGCCCTATCCGGAGTCTCCCTTACCCCCCTTCTCTGCTGTCCTTCTCCCAGGGAGGAGGTCATATGTGGATCCTTATAATCAGTTCCCCCCTTTCAACCCACTCACCCTCCACTCTCCCAGCATCGCCCCTAACACCCCTGGTCCTGAAGGTATCATCCACCCTGGATTCCCTGTGCCTCCAGCTCCCATATGCACCAGTGTACAACCTCTGCCCTATCCAGCCCTGCAAGGTAGAATTCGGATCATGATAGTTTGGGGGGAGGAAGCATCCAGGATCTGGGGGAAAGCTGTGTTCTTCATCGGTACTACATTGCACCCTGACTGACCCATCTCCTCTCCTAAACCCCTCTATGAGGGGATCTCCAATGGTCGGCACTAGGACCTCAGGTCTCCACTCTGCACTTCCCCCTTCATTCACTATGGTATATATATACATATATATATATGTATATATATATATATATATTCTTTGTTTTGGTGCATGATGCCTTATACCTGGTCCCTTTGGCACCTCGTGATCGCACCGGCTGGTGTGCTTCTTCCATGTGGGCTTTATTGCTTCTGAGCTAGATGGCCGCTTGTTCACCTTCAAGCCTTTAAGACCCCAGACACTATCTCTTTCGATAGCCGGGCACCATCAGCTTTCTTTGCCACATTTACTTATGCACCCGTTTGTCTTTGGTGATCGTATTATGGAGGTGTGCAGCCAATGATATGATTTTTTGTTCTTTGATGCCTGATAACTGATCCCTTCGGGACCACGCGATCACACAGGTTGGTGTGTTCTTCCATGTGGGCTTTGTTGCTTCTGAGCTAGATGGCCGCTTGTTTATCTTCAAGCCTCTAAGACCCCAGTCACTATCTCTTTTGATAGCCGGGCACCATCAGCTTTCTTCACCACATTTACTTGTTCACCCGGGACTAATGTTTTAATTATCCTTAAATGTCAAGTATAAATATCTCTGGTTTATGGAGGAAGAACAAAAAGCACCAAAGAAAAAAAAATCACAAATATTTGTTATCAAAGCAGCCTGTAGTTGGCATCAACCCAGTGTGCCAAGACGTGAATACAACACACCGGCATGTACTAGGGAACCAACAGAGAGGTCTACGGGCCAGACTCAAACCCAACTATGTGGATGCCCCCAACCCCAAACACACACACCGAAGAATGTCCTTCAGAGGACAGCACTAAAGCTACAGCTTGGAGAGAGGGAAACGTCTGATTAGAGCACACAGGCGAAATGAAGAGGGATGGAGACTGAGGGGAACACATCCTGGACCACCAAGCCCAGATGACAATATTCCTACTCAGAGAAGACAATGCACAGAGAGGACCATAGGGCTGGTTCCACCACCAGACACGATGTCCCTTAGTGAACCATAGTGCTATGGGGGACAACCCAGAAGACAGTGCAGAAATTGTGCCCCATCTGACCCCATCACACCGGGGCAAAACACTAAGGGCATGCAACAGAGCAGCAAGAGGAGCAAAGTGATGAAATCCCCGGGGAATACCAAAAATAGACTTTGGGGACAGTGTGGCACCCTATCCGACTTGATTGGAAAATATTCCTAAAGGTAAAAAGAAAAACAGACCTGGAACTATTTATAGGCTGTTCCTTTTTTGTCATTGGCTTTCTTTTTTGTTGTTGGTTTTGTCTTCCTTTGTTGTTTTGTTTGGCTTTTCCTGGCTTTTGCACTTATTAATGTCTCTGCATGTCTATCTAGATAAGATAGGTGGGATAAACAATTCAGAGAGAAAAACAATGGACTGATGGTTCCAGGGTGACACAGGAGAAGGGGTGAACAACCAACCGAGGGACAAGGGAACAACAAGTGAACTAAAAATCAATGGGGAGAAGGTGTAGGATGCCTAGCGGGGCTTAATCAAGGGCAATGTAACAGCAAGGAATCACTAAATCTGAGTGATAGCCAAACATGATAGTGGGACAAGAAAACTAAAAGGAAATAGAGTAAAGAACTAGGAAGCAAAGGACATTAATTAAGGTCTAAATACAGGCATGTACATATGTAAATATATTTATATATAGCAGTAAACATTTATATATAACAATAGGGAAATAGATCTATGTAGTTATATCTATATATTAAGAACTAAGGTAGCAGATGGAAATTGGGCCTTGACTCAAGTACTCCCTCAAAACAAGAACACTATATTCTAATAATATGGCATTCTGTGATGCTCTCCTTCCCAACACAATCACTGAAGACAAAATAGATGTATAAGCAAATGTGGTGAAGAAAGCTGATGGTGCCTGGCTATCAAAAGATATAGTATTTGGGGTCTTAACAGCTTGAAGATAACCAAATGATCACCTAGCTGAGATGCAACAAAACCCACATGGAAGAAGCACACCAGGCTGTGTGATCATGAGGTGTTGATGGGATCAGCTATCAGGCATCTAAAACCAAGAACAAAATCATACCAATGTGAATGGGGACGGGGCTGGAATGGAGACCCAAAGTCCACCTGTAGACATTTGGGAAGCCCCTTACAGAAGGGTCACAATAAAGAGACGAGCCATTCAGGGTGCAGTATAGCGCTGATGAAACATACAACTGTCCTCTAGCTCTTTGGTTCTTCCTTTACCCCACTATCATGATCTCAATTCTGCCTTACAAATCTGACTAGACCAGATCATGCACACTGCTACAGATTAAGGCCCACAACATAGGGAATCCAGGATAGATAAACCCTCAGGACCAACAATGAGAATAGAGATACCAGGAGGATAAGGGGAAGGTGGGGGGAGATAGGGAGGATCCAGCACAAGGATCAATATATAACCCGCTTCCAGGGGGATGAACAACAGAAAAGTGGGTGAAGGGTGACAGAGGATGATGTATGATAGCTAAAATAGTAATCTATAATTTATCAAGGGTTCATGCTGAAGGTTGGGGGCAAAATGAGGAGCTGATATCAAGGGCTCAAGTAGAAAGAAAACGCTTTGAAAATGATTTTGGCAACAAATGTACAAATGTGTTTGACACAATGGACTAATGTATGTATTGGAATAAGAGATAGAAGAGCCCCCAATAAAAGCATTTAATAAAAAATAAAACAAACAAACAAACAAAAAGTCCTGAAGTTAATACTTTGTGGACTTGATCCTGGAAAGGATGTAATTAAGATTTAATGACCTAGAACTGGAAAAGAGCCTGTATCTATAAGCAGGGATAAAACCCAATAGTTGCCAACAGTTCAAAATTAACGCATGGATATTAAATTTTAGTTCAGTATTTATCTAACTTTTACTTATGAATTACGGTATTTTAATTATTCTTCAATGTTGTTATATTGATATCTTAATAATTGTTCTTTTATTTAAAAGAAGAAGCATATGATAATGTTTCTCTGGTTAACTAGATAACTGGAAGTTTGAATTTGTAGAAGGCTGTGGAGGACGGTGGGAACCCCAAACCCATCTGCAGAGTCTCTAGTCAGATGAAGCCACTGGCAGATACCCTCTAGCTGCAGGCAGGGGTCTCAAACAGCCTTGCTATCAGATAGTGATCATTGTAATCTTGATTATGCTGGATCGTACTGGATACACGGTCAGTTGACTTCCCTCTTGACCCAACCTGAATTTGTTCTAGGCACAAGTATTTCTTGCTTGTTCCATGACAAAAATTTCTTCCCTGGCTGTGGCAGTTATAGAATTGTTTGTCAAGTTGAGATGATTGGGAGTGAACTGGTTGATTGAGAGGAATTGGCCTGTCAATCATTGTATAGCCAATGAGACCTCTGTGTGCATGGCTTCTCCTGAGGATTCTGGGAACTCTTATGTTTTCTCCTTGGAGATGGAAGACTCTCTCTTGGCTCACTCCCTGAGAGACATTTCTGAGGAGAAGCCACATGCAGCTACCCTGGGACAGTCAGAGTTCCGAAGCTGAAGGAACCATGTGGAGACCCCTGCCAGAGCTGAGATGCTTACAATGCCACTGGATCCACAAGACTTCCAATCCACTGGCCCGTGGTCTTCCTGCATTTAGCGTCATTGCATGTGTTTCATGAATCTGAAGAGGACTTTATATATTGGTATAAAACAGATGGGCTAATATCAGACTTATGGATTTGATCTGGACTGGGATGGAATGTTTTCTCAATATTCAACTGCTCTTGTATATAGTACTCTTTTTGTACACTTATGCGTGTTTATGAATTTGTTTCTATAGTCTACCCAGACTAACACACTGGCTTTTAAAATATTGATGGTGGTCTTTTCTTTCCTATTCATGATTTGTATTTTCATCTTTATATCATTACGATTTTATCCTTACCACTTTATATTGTTTTTTATTGTTTCTATTGGATTTCCCAGTTTGTGAAGCACAGAAGGAGTAGATGCATAGAGATAATACCGGATGCAAGGGCTTATGGGGGACGTAGGGATGATAGGAAGGAAGGGAGAGGAAAGGAAGGAAATGGTCAGTTTGCCTTTCCCTATTATTTCTCTCATTGTTGTTATTGTTAGGTGCCAATGAGTCAGTCGGGTGGCTCCTACCAATAGCGACCCTATGCGCCTGGTCCTGATCTAGCCTCACAATTGTTTCTATACTTGAACTCATTGTTGCAGCCACTGTGTCAATCCATCTCATAGAGGGCCTTCCTCTCTCTCGCTTCCCCTTGACTTACCAAGCACATTGTTCTTCTTCAGGGACTGCTCTCTCTGGACAACTTGCAAAGTATGTGAAATGCAGTCTCACCATTCTTGGCTCTAAGGAGTACTCTGGCCATAATTTCCTCCAGGACAGATTTGTTTGTCATTTTAGCAGTCTATGGTACTTTTGAGACCCTCTGCCAGCACCACAATTCAAATCCATCCATTCTTTCTCTGTCTTCCTCAATTTCCAAATTTCATATGCATTGAAAATATTACGCTTTGGGTCAGGTGCACCTTATTCCCCAAAATAACACTCTTGCTTCTCAATACTTTGAAGAGGTCGTGTGCAATAGATTTACCAAATGCAGCTCATTTTTTCATCTCATGGCTGCTGCTTCCATGAGCACGGTTTCTGGAGCCAAGCGAGACAAAAACATTGAAAGCTTCAGTCATGTTTCCATTTATAATGGTCCAATTGTGAGGGTTTTGGTCTTCCTTACATTGAGTTGTAATCCATACTGAAGACTACAGTTCTTGTTCTTCATCAGCAAGTGCTTCACGCCTTTCTCACTTTCAGCAAGCAAGGTTGAGTCACCTGTATATTTCAGGTTGAAATAAGTCTCTCTCCAATCCTGATGCACACCTTCTCTATATAACCCACGTCTCTGATGATGTCCTCAGCAGACAGATTGGGCCAGTGTGGTGAGAGGGTACAACACTGATGCACATCTTTTCTGAATCAAACCAAGTAGCATTCCCTTATTCTGGTCTCACAATTGCCTCTTGATCCATATACAAGTTCTGAATGAACACAATGAAGTGTTCTGGAATTCCCATACTTTATAATGTTATCCAAAATTTGTTATGATGCCTACAATCGATGTCTATCAACTGTTAACGAAACACTTATAAACGTCTTTCTGGTATTCTCTACTTTGAGCCAACATCCACCTGCAATCAACAATCATACCCCTTCTTCCACATCCTCGTCTGGATTCAGCTTGAATTCTGGCTGCTCTCCTTTTGCCCCATTTATTTAGAGTTTTAGTAATTCCTTAATGTGATAATTATAGGGGCTGGAGAGGCCAGGCTGTGCTCAGTCCAGAGGGAGGCAGGTGCTACATTTTCTGAACACCCCACCTCTCCCTAGTCACTATGTACAGATAAGGAAACAGCTCAGGAAGTTCAAAGTCATCTGAAGAGGTTGTAAGGCTGTTTGGGGGCTTGTACTCCTTGGCATCAGCCCCCTGGAAACAAAGGCACCAACTGACTATCTCAGTTCTGCTGTCCCCTACCTCGAATGCCCTTCAGAGGTCAAGGAAGCTGGTGTGACAGGAAGAGCTGTGTGGTAGCTACATAACTGCTGTCAACTTGGGACTTGATAGGATTAAGAGTGTAGGGGTGGAGTCTAGCCTGTCAATATGGTGATATCCAATGAGGCTACTATGTGGGCATGGCCTTCTCCTGAGGATTCTGGGAACTCTTGCTTTCCTCCTTGCAGAGGAGAGACACACTCTCCCTAGGTTCACTCCCTGAGAGACTCTTTACTGACAAGACACATAGAACTAAGCCCTGAGCTTGCAGAGCCCCATGGAGACCCCTGCCAAAGCTGAGATGCTTACACTGACACTGAATCCACAGACCTCCTGCTCACTGGGCTATGGTCTTCCTGCATTCAGTGTCATTGCATGTGTTTCATGAGTCTAAAGAGGATTTTATAGATTGGTATCAAACATATGGGCTCATATCAGACTTATGGACTTGATCTGGACTGGGCTGGGATGTGTTCTCAATACTCAATTGCTCTTATACACAAAGCTCTTTCTTATACACATGTCAGTGCCCATCAATTTGTGTCTCTAGTCTACCCACATGCTAGAAGCTCCCTTTTGATATACTACAATACCTTTTTGAATTATCTACAACAAAATTTTACTTTCTCGTATAAAACAAATACACTTAACCCTCCTGCCCCCACCAAATGCCAAATTCACTTCCATGGAATTGATTCCGACTCATAGTGACCTTACGGGACAGGGAAAAACTTCCTCTGTGAGTTGCTGCTACTGAAAACCCTCATCTTTCTCCTGAGGAATGACTGGTGGTTTTGAATGGCCTTGTGGCTATCAATCTATCTCTTAACCCACCACACTACCACAACTCCTCTTGTTCCCGTAGAGTCTTTAACTTATAAAACAAACAAAGCACAATAGGTATTAAAGCAACAGAGGCAGAAGAGGTTTTACCTTAATTGATTGGACCACGGGGTGAACTTAAACTGACATTGAAGTTGTAGTTGAAATGGGGAAGATGGTAAAAATCGTAGCTGGGTTTAACAGTATTAGTCCACTATCTGGATCAGGAAAGTGTCTTGTACAGTAAGGAGGTAGTTGTGTACATGAATGAGGACAATGAGAAGTTGCTGATTGTTTAATAGCTACCAAAGAGGGCTACAAAGGCATTCATGATTTCCTTTTCCACCCACAAACCTTTCTCTTGGTCCATGTATTGGTTCCACATGAGCGCAGTGAAGTGTTCTGAAATTCCTACTCTTCTCAAGGCTCCCCATAGTTTGTTATGGTCCACACAGTAAAATGTCTTTGCTTTCTGGTGTTCTCTGCTTGCAATCAATATCCATCTGACATCAGCAATGCTATTTCTTGTTCCACATTCTCTACTGAATCCAGCCTGAATGTATGCCAGCTGTCTGTCAATGTACTGCTGCAGGCGTTTTTGAATCATCTTCATGTGATATTGCACGTGCGATTACTTGCATGTGATTTTAATGGCATCGTTCTATTACATGTGCATTCTATTAGGTCACCTTTCTTTGGAATGAGTACAAATATGGATCTCTCCCAGTCAGTTGGCCAATTAGGGTCTCCCAATTTCTTGACATAGACAAGTGAGCGCTTCCAGAGCTTCATCAGCTTGTTGGAACATTTCAGTTGGGATCCTAGCAATTCCTGGAGCCTTGTTTCTGGTTAATGGCATCAGTGCAGCTTGGATTTCTGTATGTGAAGTCGAAAGTTGGACATTACATAAGGACGACAGAAGAATTCATGCGTTTGAATTATGGTGCCGGGGAAGAATATGGAAAGTACTTTGGACTGCTGAGAGAATAATAGATCTGTCTCGGAAGACGTACAGCCCGAATGCTCCTTAGAAGGAAGAATGGCAAGACTTGGTCTTATGCACTTTGTACATGCTATCAAGAGAGACTAATCCCATACAATCATGCTTGGTAAAGTACAGGGCCAGTGAAAAAGTGCAAGGCCTTTGACAAGATGGATTGACACCGTGGCTGCAATGATGGCTCACAGCAATTGTCAGGATGGAGTGGTACTGGGAAGTTTTTTATTTAGTTGTCCATGGGGTCATTACGAGTCATAACTGACTTGACGGCACTTAACAACAACAACAACAACAAGATAATGTTTATGGACGATCAAGGCTCTTATATTTGTAGATTCAGGAACCAAACAAAGAGAAGAGGAATTCCAAATGTAAGAAAGAGAAAATGATTCAAAGGAGAGACTTCTGGAAATGGAGAGAATCAGGAGATGAAGAGAGAGAATCATGAGATGAGGATAGAGGGAACTGTTAGGGTACACTCCCCACCACTTCTTCAGGTCAAGAGGAAGAAGAAAAAGAAATGGAAGGAGGAAAAAATAAGGAAAGAAGCAGAAGCGTTCACGTGAAAAGGTGTACCGAAAACCAAACCAAACTCACTGCCATCTAGTCAATGCAGACTCATGGCGACCCCTGGGGATTTCGAACTGCCAACTCTGCGGATTGCAGGCCAACATGTAACCCTTACACCACCAGGGCTTCAGCCTTATGTAAAATAAGAGCTGGAGTGATTTTTTTTACCCAAGAGGCGATAAGAGTGGGTGTTTTACACTAAGCGTAATTCAGAACAACTGCGTTAGGAGTTAATAACAGATAAATTAGTATAGCTGCTTGGTTTTACAGTTTAAATAGACTTGATGCTCTTTCTGTGAACAAGTCGTTTCTTAGGCAAAACAGTTTGCCCATGCATTTCCCTATTTGGAAGTAAACAATGCACACTGAGTCCTTTTTTGAGTCCTGCAGATAAGACTGTTTAATTTTATTTAAATGAATGTTTCCTAAACTTATATAACTATGAAATCATTGACCCACACCAAATATTTGTCAATATATTCTGAGAATATCTTAAAGAAGCCACTTTGGAAAACCAAAACTTTATTATTGCTGAAATTTTTCCATCAAAATTTAGGTTTGTAATAGATTCTGCCACGTAGTCTCCTTATACTTCCTCCAGGAATCAGAGAAGGAAACCATCAGGGTGAAAGGAGTTTCTAAGATGGGAAATGTTCAACTATAAAATGAAAATATAATCCACCCTTAGGGTCCGTGTAGAGGGAGGAGGGAAGCTAAAATAGCAATGGAACCAAGCAGGCAGGGCAGTGTTGACCTTTATGAAGACGGGGAGTAAGTTTGGTAGAAAGGAAGGTATGGGAATCACAGGAAGTGGTGGACAGAAGGGGTGAAATAAGATCCTGAGATTAATAGAATAATTGCCTCCTCCCTCCCAATCATCATGACCCCAGTTCTACCTTGCGGACCTGGTTATACCAGAGGATGTCCAGAGGATGTCCAGTGGGGATCTGGTGACACAGGGAATCTAGGACAGACGAACCCCTCAACACCAGCGGTGGGAGTGGCGACACCGGGAGGGAAGGGGCTGTAGAAAGGGAGAACGGATCTCGGAGATCTATGTGTAACCTCCTCTCTGGGAGATGGGCAATGGGGAGGCGGGTGAGGGGAGACGCCGGGGAGTGTAATATAAGATATAATAATTATTTATAAACTATTAAGGGACCAGGGGGGAGGTGGGAGCGGCGAGGGAGGAGGAGGGGAAAAAAAGGGAAACCGAGCTGATTTCAGGAACCCAAGTGGAAGGCGAATTTTGAGAATGATGAGTGCAACGAATGTATAAGGGTGCTTTGCTCAATTGATGTATGTATGGATTGTGATAAGAATTGTATGAGCCCCAATAAAAAGATTTATTAATTAAAAAAAGAGAAAAAAAGTCTTTAGAACCCTGTTCGTTGTATTCTTTGGGGTTTGTTAAAATTTAGATGAAATTTTGCTAATTTATTTTTTACAGTGATGCTTAAAACTTTCCTGCAAGGACAGGAGATTAGATGGCATGCAAGGTTCATTTTGCCATTATCTTCAGCAGAGGAAACCAACTGCTACCTAGTTTGAGGAGGCTGACAGCCACCTTTAAATTATTTTGCAAAGTAGGATCTTTGTATCTATAGACTGAGGACAATTGCTCGTTATTCATATTGATTTATATCAGGCAGTGCAGCGAACATACAATTAATAGTTGACTTCATTGGCAGCCAGCTGTTAGTGCCATAATTTACTATGAGAATGGTTGGATTCGGGGATGAACAAGAATTATATTGGTAACTGTATTTTTTAGCATTTTAAAGGTCAAACTCAACTCTTATTAATTTAGTTAGAGGGTTAGGTTGATTAAAAAAAAGATTTTTTGCTGATGCAGGGTTTCTCGCAAGCTAATGTAAGATGAAGCTTAGGAAATTCTCTTCTCCGCTCCCCCCTGATTTAAAGTTGCCTTTGATTTTAATGGCTCATGAAAACCAGATTTGGACTGGCTGCAGAATGTCTTAATATATCCTTGGAGGAACTTGCAGCGTCTTAGAGAATCAAAAGTCAGTATACAGAAATTGTTTGGCAGCAATCATTTGTTTTTCTTAGCTTTTTGGATGAATACTTAAAGTTACATCAGTAAATTGATCAGAACACAAATGAAGCTTAAATTTAAAATCATAATAAGAGACTTTATCTTAGTATTAAAAAAATACGTATAGAGAGCTTTCTATGTACCAAGTGACCATGCTCAATGCTCTAGTGGTTTGATCTTTTAAAACATTTTCAAGCACTTTTATGATGTATTCTATTGTTGCTGTTAGGTGCCAACAGGTTAGTTCAGACCTATAGTGACCCTGTGCGCCCAGAAGGACACACTGCCCGGCACTGCGCCATCCTCACAATGGTTCCTTTGCCTGAGCCCCTTGGTGCATCTACTGTGCCACATTTTTGAGTGTTGAGGGCCTGCCCCCTTTTTTGCTGCCCCTCTGCATTACCAAGCATGATGTCCTCATCCAGGGATTGGTTTAGACAATGTGTTGAAAGTATGTAACATGAAGTCTTGCCATCCTTGCCTTTAAGGAGCATTCTGACCGTACTTCTTCCAACACTGATTGGCTTGTCCATTTAGTAGTTGTGTTAGGCAGGGTTCTTTAGAGAAACAAAACAGGGCACTATGAATATGTGTGTGTGTAGGATTATATAGCAAGAAAGAATATAACAGCTAATTAGTCTACACAGCAGTACAGAGGGCTTAGTTCAACTCATTTTCATGGAAGTTAATATACTGAAGGTCCTTCAACGCACATGGGCTGCTGGTCCCAGGTTAAGGAAGCAGACAGTGGAGTCTTCCCTCAGGGAAGACAAGCAGGGTGGGGCGGCAACAGCAGAAAGATGAGAAGTTGAATTGGCAGAGGCTAGTAGCCTGGGAGCGTATTATAAGAATTAGTTTTAGAGGGTATTAAAAACTAGATTAAATGATATAGTGCCTGTAAAATACTTAGCTATACACCTGATCAGCTGCCTTTGAATTGAGCCCAAGTCATGACAATCCTATGTGTGTCAGAGGAGAACTGTGAGCTCCAGGGTGCTTTCATCTGCCGACGTTTTGGAAATATATCACCTGGCCATCCTTTTGAGATGCTCGGTGTGGACTTGAATGTTTTTGGCTAGCAGCTGAGTATTGCAAGCGTTTTTACCACCTAGAAAGTGCAATATGTCTAGCAACAAAACACTCAATAAATGTAGGCTGTCATCTACTATTCATTTTGATGACTGTATACTGATGTCAAACATAAGAAAACATGCCAGAGATACAATCCCATAGTAGGTTTTTCCAAAACTAGATTGTGTGGCACAAGTAATGAGGATTCACTCATTATACTATTTTTGGGGGAGCCCATTATTCTATAAAACAGTCATTTGGCCATCTACTGGGACAATTTGAGCATCAAAATAAATAATGATGGTAATGGCTTTTGAGAAATTAATAGGAAAGGAATCTGTGAGGCCATGCTGATATAAATAAATGGTGGAAAAGGAGAAAACTCTCCAGTAGAGAACAATGTTACCTATTGTAGACTGATGATGGAGTAAGAAAATCACTATTTGGTAATTACCATCATGATAATATAGGTTCTAGTAAGAACCTTAAAAAGTAATAAAACTAGCAGGTGCACATTTGACAAAACAGGATATTTATGCAGACTCAGAATATTTTCTTACAAAGCATTAATTAATTACTATGTAAAACCAGTAACTTTATAGCAAAGAAACCAATTGATTAATATTAACATCACTAAAGGTAGTGCAGACCAACATTATAAGTTCCTAGCATGATGCACTGAGATAGATATAGAGATAAAACCAAACCAAACTCGCTGCCATCAAGCCAATTCTGACTCACAGCAACCCGATAGAACAGGGCTTAGCTGCCCCTTCAGGTTTCTGAGGCTAGAAGTCTTTTTTTAAAAAATCATTTTATTGGGGGTTTGTACAATGCTTATCACAATCCAAATATGCATCCGTTGTGTCAAGCACATTTTTACATTTGTTGTCATCATCATTCTCAAAACATTTGCTATTTTACTTGAACCCTTGGTCCCAGCTCCTCACTTTCTCCCTCCCTCCCCAACCCTCTCCCTCATGAACCCTTGAAAATTTATAAATTATTATTATTTTGTCATATCTTACACTGTCCGATGTCTCCCTTCACATACTTTTCTGTTGTACATCCCCCAGAGAGGAGGTTATATGTAGATCCTTGTAATTGGTCTCCCCTTTCTATCCCACCTTGGCTCCACTCTTCTGGTATCACCACTGGTCCTGAAGGGATCATCTGTCCTGGATTCCCTGTGTTTCCAGTTCCTATCTGTACCAGTGTACATTCTGTGGTCTAGCCGGATTTGTAAGGTAGAATTGGGATCATGATAGTGGGGGTAAGGAAGCATTTAAGAACTGGAAGAAAGCTGTATGTTTCATCATTGCTACATCGTACCCTGACTGGCTTGTTTCCTCCTTGTGACCCTTCTGTAAGGGGATGTCCAGTTGCCTACTGATCGGCTTTGGGTCCCCACTCTGCACTCCCCCTCACTCACAATGATATGATTTTTTGTTCTTTGATGCCAGAAACCTGATCGCTTTGACACCTCATGGTCACACAGGCTACTGTGCTTCTTCCATGTGGACTTTGTTGCTTCTCAGCTAGATGGCTGCTTGTTCATCTTCAAGCCTTTAAGACCCCAGATGCTATATATTTTGATAGCTGGGCACCATCAGTTTTCTTCACCACATTTGCTTATGCACCCATTTTGTCTTTAGCGATCCTGTTGGGAAGGTGAGCATCATGGAATGCCAGCTTAATAGAACAAAGGTTTCTTGCATCGAGGGAGTACTTGAGTGGAGACCCAATGTCCATCTGCTACCTTAATCCTAAACCTAAAAATATATGTATATAGATCTATTTCCCCATCATCATAAATAAGTATATTTACATATGTACATACCTGCATCTAGACCTCTATAAATGCCCTTTACCTCCTAGTTCTTTCCTCTATTTCTTTTTACTTTCCTTTTGTCTCACTGTCATGCTCAGCCTTCATTAGGGTTTCAGTAATTCCTCTCGGTTACATTACCCTTGCTCAAGCCCTACCAGGCCTCTTATACCCTCCTCACCGCCGATTTTGGATCACTTGTTCCCCTGTCCCTGAGTTTAACACCACTCCCTTTACCCCACCTCTCCCTCTCCCATGTCCCCTGGAACCATTGGTCCTGTTGCTTTCTCCTCCAGATTGTTTATCCAGGTATGCTCCCTTCTTCATTAGCTCCATTTTGGGGCATTCAGAATGCACTGCTTCCCCACCATGTGACCCCAGAAGTTTCCTCTATCTCAGTCTGCTCCAGTAAGGGGACAGCGTGAGACGTGCTGTTGTCGTTTGCCCAGTCCCCAGTGTGTCCCATTAGCTCCTGCAGAGACGTCATCATCAGTGCCTGGCATGCCAGTGTGGGATCCAACCTGGTTCTTTCTCTTCCTCTCTCCTGGCCTGCCTCCGTGTGGGTGTGGCATGCTGGCCCCTCTCTCGCCAACCTGTAGGTTCAGTTCTGCTCTCTGCCACACTTCTTCCAGGGAGGGGGGTCAGTTTGGCTCTGGTGTGGGCCACCCTGTAGCTCTCTCTTTTCATGCATCCTTCCATGTGACCACACTGTCCTCATAGTTTGGTGCATCGTGGTAGGGTCTGTGTGACCACTCCCGATTCTGTGGAGACAAGTCTTTATCAGGATAGAAACACGATCTTTCTCCTGAGGAGGGGCTGGTGTTTGCCAGCTGCTGCCCTCACGGTCAGCAGTCAACATGTGCCCATTATACTGCCTGGGGTCCTATAGACACACTGCAACTTCAACATTATCCTTGGGGGAAAAACAACACACTCTTTATCTAGCTGCGAGGAAACTACAGACAAAACCAAATTGAAGGATTTTCTTTAAAACCATTATTTGATTGTCTGAAAAATAGGTAAAATAATGAAAGTTAAGTTTAATTGAAGACTAAAGCAGACGAATGAGACATGATTAATACATGCAATTTATGATATTGGATCAGATCAATCTTTTAAAAAATTTAATAAATCTTTTTATTGGGGCTCATACAACTCTTATCACAATCCATAATACATCAATTGAGTAAAGCACCCTTATACATCCGTTGCCTTCGTCATTCTCAAAATTCGCCTTCCACTTGGGTTCCTGGAATCAGTTCATTTTCCTTTTTTTCCCTCCTGCTCCCTCCTCACTCCCTCTCCTCCCTGAATCCTTAATAGTTTATAAATTATTATTTTATCTTATCTTACACTTCCCGGCGTCTCCCCTCATGCACCTTCCCATTGCCCATCTCCCAGAGAGGAGGTTACACATAGATCTCCAAGATCGGTTCTCCCTTTCTACAGCCCCTTCCCTCCTGGTGTCGCCACTCCCACCGCTGGTCCTGAGGGGTTCATCCGTCCTAGATTCCCTGTGTTTCCATATCCCTACTGCACCGCTGTACATCCTCTGGTCTAACTAGGTCCACAAGGTAGAATTGGGATCATGGTAAGTGTTCAAGAACCAGAGGAAGGTTTTGAGTTGCATTATTGCTACACTGAACCCTGAGTGACTCATCTCCTTCCCACTACCCCTCTGCAAGGGATGTCCAGCTGTCTACAGATGGGCATTGGGTCCCCATCACGCACTCCCCCTCATTCATCCCCCCCCTCTGCCTTTGTTGTTTGAACACTGGTCCCCTCTGCCCTTCATGATTACACATGTTAGTGTGCTCCGTCCATGTGGGCTTTGTTGCTTCTGGGCTAGATGGCCGCTTGTTTACTTTCAAGCCTTTAAGTCCCTGGACGCTATATCTCTCAATAGCCGGGCTCCATCAGCCTTCTTCACCACACTTGCTTATGCACACATTCGTCTTCAGCGTTTATGTGGGGAAGGTGATCACACAATGATGGTTTTTGTTCCTTGGTGTCTGCTACCTGGTCTATTCAACACCTTGTATTCGCTTACGCTGTGTGCTTCTTCTCTGTGGGCTTTGTTGCTTCTGAGCTAGATGGCCACTTGTTTGCCTTCAAGCCTTTAAGACTCCAGACACTATATCTTTTTGATTGCCAGGCACCATCAACTTTCTTCACCACGTTTGCTTATACACACGTCTGTCTTCAGTGATCATGTAGGGAAGGTGGGTATCATGCAATGACCGTTTAGCTGGGCGAGGTGCTATTGTATTGAGGAAGTGTCCGTGAGGAGGCCCAATGTCCACCTGCTACCCTACTACTGATCCTATAAATATATGTACATAGGTCTATTTCCCCCATATTCATAAATATATTTACATGTGTACATGTTTGTATTTAGGCTTCTCTGTATGCCCTTTGCTTCCTACTCCTTTCCTCTATTTCCTTATGCTTTCCTCCTGTCCCACTACCATGTTCAGCCTTCATTCTGGTTTCAGTAATTCCTCTCAGTTTCCTCTCCCTTGGGTCACTCCCTACCAGTCCTACCTTCCCCTCCCTCCACTGTTTTTGAACCACTCGCTTTTCCCTTGTCCCTGTGTTGGCCAAGGATCAGATCAATCTTTCCCCTCTAAATTGTTACCCCTCTAAATATAGTTTAGTGGTTTAGTGGTTATGTGTTGGGCCGCCAACCACAAGGTCACAGTTCAAAACCAGCATCTGCTCTGTGAGAGAACAATGAGGGGTTCTACTCCTGTAACGAGGTATAGTCTCTGAAACACGCAGGGGCAGTTCTACCCTGCCCTATAGTATTGCCACGAGTTGGAATTGACTCAATGGCTATGAGTTTGGCTTTGGTTTGAAAGAGTGTTAACAGGAACATTGATGAAATATGAATAAGGTCTATTGGTTAATTTTTTCAATTATATAAATATTATTTACTGTATCTTGATACATGTACTGTGATAATCTTTCTTTGTTCTTAGAAAATACATACTGATATATTTATTGGTAAAAAAGGCAACATATGTCAACAACTGGATTGCAAAGTTTTCAGGGAAACAACCCCCAACAAAACTACACACAAATGTGTGGAAAAACAAATGTAACACATTGACATTGATACATCTGGGCGAAAAGCATAGGATGGAAGTTCTTTGTTCAGTTTCTAGAATTTTCTGGAAGCTTGAAGTTATTTAAGCATAAGAGTTTTAAAAAGTTTAAAAATAATTTAAATAAGTACAATATGTAAAGAGGTATAGGAGATAGTTTTCTCCCGTTAGGAAAGCCAGAACCTCAAAGTAAACTTTCCATAGTTACAAAAACTAACAAATCCCCCACCAACCCCTTTCAAATTTCCCTAGGATTCATTTCTCTATTTAAATACATTTTATATTTCAGATCCTCCTTTCTTTTGTAGCTAAGGAATTCATCGTGAATCTCTTACCACTTAAGTGTCCTCTAATTTAATATGTTTTTTTTCCTGTGGACATTTCCTACTGGAGTATACAAGAAGTTTTCCTAAGGCTAAGCTAATTTTCCGAATGAAGACATAGTGCCCCTTTCTTGTCATCTTGGAACATAAAAAATGTATCTTTGTGGTAGAGTAAATTGTTGCTCTTATTTCTGCACTTTTTTGTATATTCATACTCTTTGCCATTGACTTTGATGTCCTAAGGATAAGGTAGACTTTCTTAGCTTCTGGCTTTGGTCTTGACCCCATGATTTGCTTTTGACCAATAGCAAATATGATCCAAACAGATGCTTGAAATATTTTAATACAGTTTAACCAAGGATAATCTGAGAGCAACTGATTTGATTTAGAAGTACACATTCTTTTGATAAACTGTTTTTGATAGACATTGGGTCTCTACTCAAGTCCTCTCTCAATGCAAGAGCCTGGCATTTGTTTATTCTAATAATCTGGCATTCTACGAGGCTCATCTTCCTGACACAATCACTGAAGTCAAAGTAGATGCATAAGCAAATGTGGTGAAGAAAGCTGATGGTGCCCCACTATTAGAAGATATAGGTCTGAGGGATTAAAGGCTTGAAGTTAAACAAAGGGCCATTTAGCAGGGAAGCAACAAAGGCCACATAGAAGAAGCACACTGACCTGTGTGATCCTGAGGGGTCAACAGAATCAGGTATCAGGCATCAGAACACCAAACAAACAATCACATTGAAGCAAATGAGTGGGGTTGGAGTGGGGCATCTGTAGACATTTGGACATCACCTCACAGAAAGGTCCCAAGGAAGGGATGAGCCAGCCAGGGTACAGCATAGCACCAACAAAACACACAAAATTCCTTTAGTTCTTTATTGCTTTCTTTCCCCCGCTATTAAGACCCCAGTTCTACTCCATAAATCTGGCTAGATTGGAGCATGTACACTGCAACAGATAAGAGCTCTTGACACACATAATCCAGGACAGATAAACTCTTCAGGAGCAATAATTGGAGTAGAGATACCATGAGGGCAGGGGGAAGGTGGGAGGAGAAAGGGGAATTATTCACAATGATCAATGTATAACCCCTCCTCCCAGGGGAACAAGCAACAGAAATGTGGATGAAGGGAGACAGAAGATGGTGTAAGATATGAAAATGATAATAATCCATAATTTATCAAAAGGTCACAAGAGTGGGAGGATGAGGGAGGGAGGGAAAAAAGTGGAGCTGATACCAAGGGCTCAAGTGGAAAGAAAATGTTTTGAAAATGATGATGGAAACATATGTACAAATGTGCTTGATACAATTGATGTATGGATTGTTATAACAACTGTAAGAGGTCCCAATAAAATGATTTATTAAAAAAATAGAAGCTGCTTTTACAGAGAGATCTTATATTAAGATCAAAATTCTTCTGGAAGTTTATTTCCTTGAATTTTTCCAATAGACCTTTAAAAATGATAAACGAGGCTGCTAAGAATTGAAATGCAGTTCTCCAAATAGACTACATTATTTTCTTGTCAAATTTGAATAAACATATTTTCTTTCCTGAAGTTAAATGTCTCCAATTTAAGTAAGGAAACTTATAACTTATAACTATTCCAATAACTAGAACAGTGCTTGGCACATAATAAACTCATTGCGATTGAGTCAATTCTGACTCATACCGGCCCTATAAGACAGGATAGAGCTGCCCCTGTGAGTTTCCAAGACTGTGTGACTCTTTATGGGAATAGAAAGACTTGTTGTCTTTCTACCTCAGAGTGGCTGATGGTTTTGAACTGCAGACTCCCCAGTTAACAGCTCAACCTGTAGCCATTACACCACCCATGTTCCTTTAGCACATAGTAGTTACATCATAACTATTTGTTGGCTGGATAAATGAGTAAATAAATGAAGATGCTTGTACATTGTGCTAAGGAACTTTATTGTCTGGGAGGTTAACACAGAGGAGTGATAGATTCAGTGCTGTATTTCAGAGGGATCACGGAAGTGTGAAAATCAGCGTTAACAAACTTGGCTCAGTGGGAACAGAAAGTGGCCCAGACAAATCCCTCAAACCCTTTGTTTTCTCCCCAAGTGCAAAGGAACTTGATGGAAGGAGGCAGGTAGGTGCAAACGTGAAAATGTTGTTCCTTCCATCCAGAATCAGTTATAGTATCAGGCAAAAGTAAGATATTTTAACCTCCACCAGTTAAGACCTCTTTCTCATTCCACTTTGACTTCCCTTTGATTATACTTCCCCAGAAGCATTTTAAAAATACATATTTGTCTAAGGGGAAGTTGAGTTGGGTCTCCATTTATTTTGGTCAAGTGAAATATACATTGAGGTTCGCCTTCACCTTCACCTGTACTTAAGTTATGTCCAGCAATCCTAGTGTGGGAAAGGCTTCCAGGGTCTACTCATACTGCCCATTGCACAGATGGACTTTGTGATTCAAAGGCACAAGGCAGGGTCATCTCTTAATAATAACACATCCTATAGTCTCTGCCTCTGGAAAAATGTGGACCGGGAAGATAATGAAGGATTGGAATACCTATGTCCAAAATTCAGTCTATGGAAAATTATTTTAGCCATTAGACACACAAAGATTCTAAGGGAAGAATTTGGTTTTCATCAATGCCCAATTAAAGTAGAAGTCCTTTTTTCTTGTCATAAGTATATTCAATAATTCGCTGTTTACAATGATAAACTTACTACACTTTCTTTTGAAAATGAGAATTGTGTAATACAGTATTTCTCAGAATTCCTGTGCTGCCAACATAGACCTCCGTTCTAGCAGTACGATAAACAGCAGGTACTTCTGGGTTGAAAGTAGCATGTTTTGTGCAGCCCAATGATTGGATCATGGCTCAGCATATGTCATGCACATTAGCCTCCGAACGTCTGTTATTTCCAGATGACATTGTTCTCAGTGAAATCATTTGATACTCTCTAAATATTGTCTCAATAAAGTAGTTTTCTTTTTAACAGAGATCCCACTGATACTGGTAACGTGATTTCAAAATATTTTACACTGCTTGTTGTTGAACCATGTTACCTTCTTTCACAATATTTGCCAACTATTTATTGTTGGTATCTAGGTAATACTGATTTTATTTATTTTCAAATCTAGCTGCAGTATTGGACTCACACTGATGCCTCATTTATTCAGTTAACTTTTTAAGTTTTGTAATTATTCACACTATCATTTGTAATTAGCAATATTTGCTTCTCTCCAATTTTTCAATATTAATAGCTCTTGTTATTTCTCTTTCACAACATCTCAATGCTTTGTGCTCATAGGGATAGAAATGACTAAATGAAGCATATAATTAACATTTGAAACTAATTTTATCCTAATAGCCCAAACTTTTCTACAATGATCTTTTGTAACATGAGTATAAACAATTAATTTCAGTTTTGTTATTCACTACATTCTACAGTAGAAATTTTTCTTTAATGTGTTGAAGCCATGAGATGGTTAAGATAATATTTATTTGGTGCAAAATAGAATCAACCATACAATACACTTTCCTTTTGCCTTTCTTATAGTACATATATTTCTTTATTATATTAAGTAGATTCAGAGCATGCCTTCTTTTTCATTTCAGATGGTAAGGTCTGAAGCCTGGATCTGTTGAAACCTGGATCTGTCTCATGTTCCTCTGTATTTCTTGCTCTGTCTAGGAAAGTGCATTGCACAAATAATCAGTTTACTAAATGGGCTTTATTTTCCTCCAATTCTTTCTTTTTAAAATCATTTTATTGGGGGTTAGTACAACTCTTATCACAATCCATCCATTCATCAATTGTGCCAAGCACATTTGTACATTTGTTGCCGTCATCATTTTCAAAACATTTTCTTTCTACTTGAGCCCTTGGTATCGGCTTCTCATTCCCCACCTCCCTCCCACACCCTCCCCATCCTCATGAACCCTTGATAATTTATGAATATTATTTTGTCATATCTTACACTGACTGCTGTCTCCCTTCACTCACTTTTCTGTTGTCTGTCTTTCTGGGAGAGAGTTATTTGTAGATCATTGTGATCAGTTCCCCCTTCCCCCTACTACCTTCTCCTTTCATTCCTGGTATGGCTTTTCTCAATATTGGTCCCGAGGAGTTTATCTGTCCTAGATTCCCTGTGTTTCCAGCTCTTATCTGTACCCATGTACATGTTGTAGTCTAGCTAGATTTTTAAGGTAGAGTTGGGGTCATGATAGTGGGGTGGGGCGGGGAACATTAAAGAACCAGAGGAAAGCTGTCTGTTCCATTGGCGCTATACTGCACCCTGACTGGCTGCTCCAATTTATTTCTCATCACCTTTCCCCCTCTTCTCTTCCCTTTGATATCTTGGGTAGAACTCAGATTTTTCAGATCCCATTTGTGCTTTTAAGGATTTAACAAAATCAATCAGGTTTATCTTCACTTATTAAGAAGTTCAGCCTGAGGTTCAGCATTAAGTTTTAATCCCACAGTGACACCAGTGGATGCATGCACTCATCTAGTTCCTCTAGACCAGGCTGACCTCGACGAAGGACCTCCATGGGCAAGAAGACTGGCATTTTTGTTCAACTCTTGGCTTTTCCCCTCCTCCCTCTATAATCACTGTGCTGTTACAGCTCCTTCCAGGCATGATGGGAAGGAAAGAGGCGCAGGAGGAAAGGTGTGGGTAAGGGTCTGCTAGTGTAATTCTAGGCAACCCGTCAACACATCTGGGATCTCTCCAGTGGTCCATTGATGGGTCTTTGGAGCCCTTTTATGGGAAACTGCCCATTTTGCTGGTAAGGCCCATGCATTTCCAGGCTTATGATTATAACCCTCTATTCAACTCCTGCTCCCAATGGCAACTCTTGCCGATTCTTCCTTTTCAGATCTGCCCAAGCTAGGATACTGTGCACAAACCTACTTTCTACAGCTAGGAAAAATGTCCGACCATTAGACACACAAAGATTCTAAGTAGGGCTTAAGTTCTCATCAATTTCTATCATCTTGTCTATGAAAAATTCTAGGAGCAGAGTTTTTTCAATTGCTGCTCTTTTTCCTTTCATTGCCATAGCTGACATATGCAAACAGCTACTGTCTTCCGAATTCAGCAGCCAGGGAGGAACCAGTCTCTAAATTCGCATACATCTCCAAACTCTAGAAGATAGGAGTTATAATTTTCTCCTTAGACTTTTCTTAGAACTTGGCCTTGTAACAGCACAGGGATCAAACATTTACATTTTGGTCAATACCTCTGGTGAGTAAGAGGTGACCATTCTAGTGATAGATGTTGATAGTTCTGGAGCAGATGTTTATTGCTGTGATGATTTCTCTTATTAGTTTTGAAGAGTACTTACTGCCTTTTTCTTAGCTTAGTGTTTCAGCTAACGTTTTGATATTATATGGATTCACCTATTTATTACCCACATATTGTGGAATTAATCAATATAGACTTGTTTCAGGCTGGGTTGTCTGGAGCAACAAATCCAGTAACACTCATCTATGTAAAAGACAAAGCATTATATCAAGAAGTAATTCTATATCTAGAAGGCATCCCAGCTCAGTCCAGCTCAAGTCCTTTAGCCCGATGGTGGTCCTTAAGTACATCTTCAGACTCACGTACCCACATGCCAATGATTCAGAATGATGACCTGGGAAGCAGGGAGATCACAGACTGGTGGGTGCAGAATCACATGGATCCAAAGTCAGTGGGAACATGGCAGGGTGCTGGAAGCTCTCAAGGCTCATTGACGCACATGGGACCACCATTCGAGGCAGGCAGAGTCCCAGCAGGCAGGAAGGTGGAGGGGCAGAGAGGGATTGTCTCTGTCTTGCTCTTATACAAGGGCTTATGGCATCCAGGAGGTGTCATAAGGCTTTGCTTGACTCCGCTCCTAACCAGGAGTATCTAGTTGATATAATCCCCAATTACCACATCAACTTTCAGTTGATTGTGAATTGCAAGGTAAAATCCATACGTGGACAAAATACGGCATTGAGGTAGTTCCCAATTTATGAAATATTGGACTTACAAGCTGTCTCTTTTCTGTGTACATCTTATTGTTAGCAATATGTGCTATATGCAACCAGCACATACATGAAGGAGGCTTCATAAAGTTCAAGGAAAAATTCCATTATCTTTTAATTTCATTTTCCCACAAAGTTTTGAAGCTCCTTGTACCTTGTCGCAGCTGTAATTTGCTGCTTTTATCATTCTCCTCCCAGTCCCCCAAGACAGAGATCAGCCCGAGATTCTGATAATAAATGGCAATAATGGAGAAAAGCTTTCAACTTAAGTCAGAACAAACTTAGGACTGAGTTTTTGGAACAAACCCTGTCTTATGTTGGTGTCTCTAACTGACAATTGGAAGTGGGCTGTGGAATTCTGTGTTCACGGAGCCCTGGTGCTGCCATGGGCACACACTGCTCACCATGAGTCAGTGCTTTGCCCCGACCAGCTCCTCCACTGGAGAAAGGTGAGGTTGCTTGCTCTCGTACAGATTTATTGTCTCACAAACCAAAAGGGGCGGTTCTAATCTCTCCCAGAGGGTCGTTGTGATGCATAACGTTGCTTTATGGCCAGGAAGTTGAGTTTTCAGTGATGTCTCTAGAGATTTTGTACTCTGTAAATGTTCAATTATATTCCCCGACTTTTAGGGAGACAGAGAAACTTAAGCTACTCCTTGTTTTGGCTGATGATATTGAGTGTCTCCGTCGTACCTTATTTCGACATCTTAGACTAAAGAATTCTTTAGACTTTTTAGACTATCTTCAATTCATTTTTTTTGGCTTCAGCATAATCCTAGCAAAATTGTCTACTGTTGCTGTCACAAAACCTGCCATGGATGGATGGATGTGATGAAAGGAAATGATAGTCTTTCTGTTTTAAAAGCTAGAATCTAAATCTGGGCATTAACCCCAAGGGAGGTGCTTTTTCTTATTGGTAGCTCCTGGAATTCCGTGCCATTTCTTGGTGTTTTTTGATGACCGTCTTCCCTCAGCATGCTTGTAGGTCTATTTTCTTTTTTAAAGATGTATTTCAGAAGTGATTAGGGAAGAACAGGGAGCTCCTGAGGTAGTGCAAAGCATAGACTTTGGGGCCAGATCATGGCACCCCCTCGGACAAGACTGGAGGACACGGCTAGAGGTAAAAAATCAGACCTTGATCTATGTACAGGTTTTCCTTTCTTCCTTTAATTTAAAAATTTTTTCTTTTTGTTTCTTAAATTAATTTATTCTTTTCAGGGTCATTGGTTTTCTTTTTTGTTTTCATCGTTGTGTTCTCCCTTGTCACTTTGTCTTGCTATGCCTTGTTTTATGGTGCATATTATTATCTCTGCAGATCTATCTAGATAAGATAGGCTGGATGAACAGTCTGAGGAGAAAACAATGGGACTGAAGGTTCTGGGGGACATGGGAGAGGGGAAGGAGAGGGAAAGGAGGTGGTGTTGACCAACTCAGGGACAAGGGAGCAACAGGTGATCCAAAATTAGTGGCAAGGAGGGTGTGAGAGGCCTGGAAGGGATTCAGCAAGGGCAATGTAACAAAGAGAAATTGCTGAAATCCAAATGAAGGCTGAGCATGACAGTGGGAAAGCAGGAAAGTAAAAGGAAATAGAGGAAAGAACTAGGCGGCGAAGGACATTTATAAAGGTCTAAATACATGCATATGTAAATATATTTATATAGGATGGTGGGGAAATAGATCTACGTGCATATATTTATAGGTTTAGTATTATGGCGGCAGGTGGACGTTGGGCCTCCACTCAAGTACTTACTCAATACAAAAACACTTTGTTCTATTAAATTGGCATTCCATGATGCATACCTTGCCAACAAGATTGCTGAAGACAAATGTGTGCATAAGCAAAGGTGGTGAAGAAAGCTGATGGTGCCCAGCTATCAAAAGATATGGCATCTGGGGTCTTACAGGCTTGCAGATAAAGAAGCAGCCATCTAGCTCAGAAGCAACAAAGTCCACATGGAAGAAGCACACCAGCCTGTGTGACCACGAGTTGTAGAAGGGACCAGGTATCAGGCATCAAAGAACAAAAAATGAGATCAGTGGGTGCCCACCTTCCTGATATGATCACTGAAGACAAATGTGTGCATAAGCAAGTGTGATGAAGAAAGCTGATGGTGCCCGGCTATCAAAAGATATAGCATCTGGGGTCTTAAAGAATTGAAGATAAACAAGTGGCCATCTACCTCAGAAGCAACAAAGCCCACATGGAAGAAGAACACCAGCCTGTGTGATCACGAGGTGTTGAAGGGATCAAGTATCAGGCATCAAAGAACAAAAAAAATCATATCATTGTAAATGAGGGTTAGTGTAGAGTTCAGACCTAACATTCATCTGTAGGCAACTGGACACCCACTTACAGAAGGGTCTTGGAGAGGAGACGAGCCAACCTTTCCTCTAGTTTTTAAATGCTTTCTCCCCCCTCCCCGTCCGCCCAGTAGTATGATCCTAATTCTACCTTACAAATCTTGCTAGACCAGAGGATGTACAATGGTACAGGTAGGAACCAGAAACACAGGGAATCCAGAACAGATGACTCCTTCAGGACCAGTGGTGAGGGTGGCAATACTGAGAGGATGGAGGGAGGGTGGGGTGGAAAGAGGGAACCGATTACAATGATCTACATATAACCTCCTCCCTGGGGGACAGACAACAGAAAAGTGGGTGAAGGGAGACGTTGGAAAGTGTAAGATATGACAAAATAATAATAATTTATAAATTATCAAGGTTTCATGAGGGAAGGGGGAGCGGGGAGGGAGGGGGAAAAATGAGGAGCTGATATCAAGGGCTCAAGTAGAAAGCAAATGTTTTGAGAATAATGATGGCAACAAATGTACAAATGTGCTTGATACAATGGATGGATGGATGGATTGTGATAAGAGCTGTAAATAATATTAATAATAAAGTGATTAGATTAGTGTCCATCCTGTTCTGCTGTGACCTGATTAACATAAAAAGGAAACTTCTATTTTGAAGCCATGTTATATATTCAGATAGAGGCCTTATGACTCCAATGCACATTTTTGGAGGACACAATTGAATTTATAACACTTTTTAAAAAGTTTGTAACAGCTTTGAAAAATAGCTACATCCACAAGTAACAAATTTGCTGATGCTAAATAGGTACATTATTTTATTTAGTGAGTCTTTTACTGATCTTCTTTAACAAAATCATGGAAAACGTTTTACCTGAATTTATAAATTCTCTTTAAAGATGTTGTATAGCACTATATTTAAAAAAGTGACTTTCGGTGTTTAAAATAATAGATATTTTCCATAAACAACAAAAACAATAAAATCTCACACAACTAAACTCCTCTTTAAACAATCCCATATTTTAACGTAATATGAATAGTCAGCTGATCAAAAATTACTACCTAAGAAGATGTTGATAATTCTAAAAGTTTCATAGTAATAGAGTCAATTAAATGTCAGCCAGAATAATCTTTTGATGAAAATATTTAAACTTAACTTTTTAACATATTTTTCAAACCATATTAGCCCTCGGTAAAATTTTATGGACTTTGAAGCCCCTAGACTTTAGAACCTAGACTATACTATGTGTTCTTGTTCTTGTTTGTAGCTCAACATTCAATTGCTTTATTCATGTGAACTTTGTCTATGCATAGCTCCCACTAGTGATTAGGCCTGTAGAACTTCAAATACAATAGAAAATAAAGATCCTATTAATTAGATCTAATACATAAGAGAACATTTGTTCTTTAGGTCCATTACTCAACAAATTGTATATTTATTGGGCACGTAGTGGCAATGTTAGGTAAATGCTAGGCTGCTAGTGCCAAGTCAGTGGTTCAAACCGCCCACTGCTTCACCGAAGGAAGATGAAGCTGCCTGCTCCTGTAAAGATTTATAAAACCTCGAATTCCTACATTGGGTTGCAATGAGTTGGAATCAACTTGATGGCAGTGCATATTTTTTCTTTAAGTATCATTATGCATCTCAATTCTTTGGGTAAAGCAAGGTATCACCTTAGTCACTGCTTAGACTATCATATTCTACAATTTGGCAAGAAGTCTTTTTCAGCATTATAAATTGATTTTCCAATAGAACAAACACACTGTTACCCCAGATTCCATTGGCTTGACCCATCATCTCAGTTTGTCTGGTGAAGTAGAGAACAACCATCGCCCATTTCAGTCTCGTTCTCCTTTTTACCCCACAGCAACTCAGTCATTCAATTTTATTGCCTTTCCAATATATCTAAATTAGCACAACTGAGAACAGCTGACATTGGAGCTGTATTTTTGAATCGGCTGGCCACGCGCTTTAACCACTAGGAGGAGCCCCATATTCCCAACATTTTCACAAACGTGGTTGCAACACACAAGTGTGTTAAAACAACAGCAACAAAACACGCGCATAATTTGATGTACTATTTAGTAGGAAAAATAACATTATGTATCAAATCAAATGTAGGCTGTGCACTTTTGATTCCTTTTTATTTGCAGCTCTGTGTTCTCTGAGTTCTAGGAAATATTTGGGTTAAGATAAAGCTCTGGTATCTTTCATTTGGGGGATCCCTCTACTTTTAGAAGGCTACCTACTTTAGGCCCATTTGGCACTCATGAGGACAACACTGAGAAGAAGCCTAGGCAATCCCTGTGTCCCAAGCACTGCATCAATTCTGATTCATAGAGGCCCTATATAATCATATAGGCAGTTACATAAAGGCATTGACTACGTGGATCGTGACAAATTGTGGTTAGCCTTGAGAAAATGGGAATTCCAGAACACCTCATTGTGCTCACGTAGCACCTGTACTTGGATCAAGGGGCAGTTTTAGAAACAGAACAAGGGGACACTGCATGGTTTACAGTCAGGAAAGGTGTGTGACAGGGTTGTGTCCTCTCACCATATTTATTCTGTCTGTATGCTGAGCAAATCGTCAGAAAAGATGGGTTATGTGAGGAAGACCATGGCACCAGTATGGGAGCAAGGCTTATTAACAACCTGCAATATGGAAACGACACAACCTTGCTTAGGGAAAGTAAGGACTTGGAGCACTGCTGATAAAGGTCAGAGGTTGCAGATTTTAGCATGTTAAGAAGACCAAACCTCACAACTGGACTAATAAGTAACTTCATGATAAGTGGAGAAAAGGTTGAAGTTGTCAGGGATTTTGTTTTGCTTGGATCCACAATCAAAGCTCATAGAAGTAGAGTCAAGAGATCAAAAGATGTATTGCATTAGGTAAATCTGCTGCACAAGACTTCTTTAAAGTGTTGAAAAGCTAGGATGTTACTTTCAGGACTAAGGTGTGTCTGAAACAAGTTATGGTATTTTCAGTTGCCCCATATGCATGTAAAAATTGGGCAATGAATATTGAAAACCAAAGAATGGATGCCTTTGGATTATGATGTTGGCAAAGAATATTGAAACTATCATGGACTGCCAAAAGAACAAGCAAATCTGTCTAGGAAGCGATACAGTCAGAATGCTCTGTAGAGGCAATGATGGCAAGAGTTTGGCTCATATATTTCGGACATGTTATCAGGAGAGACCAGTCCATGGAAAAGGACATCGTGTTTGGTGTCTCAAGTAGAGGGGAATGAACAAGAGGAAGACTTTCGTCAAGGTAGAGTGACACAGTGGCTACAACAATGGTTTCCAACATAAGAACAGTTGTGAGGATGGTGCAGGACTGGGCAGTGGTTTTCTCCCCCCTCGTGTACATAGGATTTATGTAAGCTAGAACATATTTCACAGCACCTAACAATAATACCAGGCAGTGAATTTCCACAGAAACAGATAACCTTAATAATCTCTTGAGGAGAGGCTAGTGAGTTTGAACCAAAGACCTTTCAATCTTGGGGCAAAAGGGATGATGCTCTGCTTCATTTAGCTACCTCATTTATTTACCTTCTAGCAATGCCACATTTGGATGGCCAAGCTCAGGTAAGGGTATTGGTGAAATTGGCCAAGAAATCAGCGATCTGGTCTGCTTTTACTTTTTGTCTTATGCTAAAGTAGTAGGATGAGTTTTTTTGGGTGTGTTCATAATCTAGTTCATCATCAAAGATCCCAAGTCTTTGCTTCCATGGTTTTAGCTTTTAATAATTATCATGCATGTGCTTAAATTGTCCTTTGTGTTTTCCAGGTTTTTGTAATGCAAGATACTTCTAATCTGGACAGTTCCAATCAAGTGGCCATCAAGTGGCCCAGACAACAGACTTCTGTGCATTTGATTGAGCAATGAGATTCAGTCATCCATGCTTATATGCAGGTATGGTCTAGTGTATGGGGGCAATATTATATCTGGGCGTAGAAAGCATAGAAAATGTCTTTTGATGAAGTCACACACACAGGTATTTTCCTGAGATTTTTCCTCTCTTTCCCCTCTTACGTTCTGCTTCTAGTTATAAACATAAAAATTCATGCTCTCAATATCGCAGACAAATTAGAAATGCTTAGAAAAAGTGAAAGACCCTTAATTTTAATTTTCATAGTTATTAAAATAGATATATATTAATATAGATATATAACTTTAATAATACCTCTTGTACATCTTTTAATGCCATTACATATATCTGCATCAGTCTTTCTAATATTTTTAAACATTCCAATATATCTCATTATTATTCTATTTTTATAATAAATTATGCTATATTATCATATATGTATTTATTTTAGATATTTTCAAGTGTATTTGATGATGAATAAGTAGAAATAAAATCACCAGGGAGAGCATATATATTGGGTTGAGTAGTTTTCCTCCAGAATTTATTATCTGGAGAGAACCTGTGAATATGACCTTATTTGGAAATAGGTTTTCACAGGCATAATCAAATGAAGAGGAGGCCACACAGGATTAAGCTGGGTTCCAAATTCAATGGCTAGTGCTTGATAAAAAGAGAGGATTTTGTACAGACACAAAGGAGACACACACAGTCACATGAAGGCAGAGGTGAACTTGGAATGATTTTAGTCATAAACTGTGCT
Source organism: Tenrec ecaudatus (assembly GCF_050624435.1). Taxonomy (NCBI): domain Eukaryota; kingdom Metazoa; phylum Chordata; class Mammalia; order Afrosoricida; family Tenrecidae; genus Tenrec; species Tenrec ecaudatus. The sequence continues at coordinate 138,759,490 of NC_134532.1, forward strand.
AGTCTGGGTAAGCTAGAGAAACAAAATTCATAGACACTCATATTTTATAAGACAGAGTTTTATCTAAAGGGTAAGTGTACATGAAGAAAGCATCCCAATCCAATGCTGTCCAAGCTCATAAGTCTGACATTAGCCCATAAGTCCGACACTGAACTACAAAGTCTTCCTCCATCTCACAAAACACACACTATGATGCCGACTGCAGGAGGAAAGCTGAATCAGTGAATGTGTAAGCATTTCAGCGCTGGCAGGGTCTCCACATGGGTGCTCCAGCACCCATGGCTGCATCAGGGTAGGTCCATGAGGCTTCTCCTCAGGGATGTCTCCCAGGAAGTGAGCCCTGCTACCTGAGACAGAGAACTAGCTAAGGCAGCCACACACCAGGGCAACCATCACAGAACAGGAGGCCAGAAAGGCCAGACTCGCTGCGCCATTTATCTCTCTGCCCTTCAATTAAATTGCCCTTAAAGGATTCCCACATGTGCTCCTTAGCCAGGTTGGCACAATAAACCTTAACTATCACACAAGCCCAGGGACACTCAAGAGTTGTCAGACGCCGCCAGAAAATGGGAAGATTCAGAAAAAAATCTTCCTGAGGACCTGCTGCGGTTGTATGATTCAGCTGCCAACATTTAAAAAAAGTAGACCTCTCTTTATTAAGTCTTAACAAAGAAAAGGACAATGCTGCCGATTTTTGATTTGGGACTTCTAGCTTCAGAACTGTGAGAGAATAAGTCTTAAAAAAAATTTAAGGCAGGGCAAATTGGTTTTCTAGGCAGCTATTTGTATATATCTGTTTTGGTGACATTGACTGCAAGCTCTACCATTTAAAAGCATACTGGTTCATCATATCCTTTCCTTCCTTCTGAGCGTGTTGCCCGTTAGATTTCTTGAAGGATGTTTAAGGCTCATAGTTTTGGGATCTCCACCCGTCTCTATAGTACCAATAAACCCAGTCTTAAAAAATGATCTTTAGTTTTCTTCCACATTTTCTCCCACTCTCTTCAGGATCTTGTATTGTGATCTTGCTCAGAATCAGCAATACCAGCTGGGCACCATCTATTTCTCCAGGTCTCAGGGTCACAGAGGCTGAGGTTTGTATTAGTCTTTGGTTTCCTTTGTGCTCTTTGTTCCACTTAGGGACAGACCAATAGTGTTCTGGATTTTTCTACTTTCTTAATTCTTCTCTGCTCCAGAAGGGGAAGGACCAACGGGTGTGCACTAGATGACCACTCATAAGATATTTTGGAACTTTTTATTGTGCATTGGGTATTAGGTGAGGATTTCCATTTCAGATAATCAACTTTGTATTCAACAACTCAAAATACTTATTGAACCTCCTAATAGCTTGCCCTGTTCCCCTTGTTTTCTCTTCTCCCTCTTGTAGAGTCCTACATTCCCTTTTACCTAAGTTAACACCTGTCTGCCATCTAACCTTTTGCTCCCTGACACCACCTCCACTCCCCCAATCAAAGTTTATTTCTTTTTTGTTTTTCATGTAATTATTTTGTAATTATGACAATCTTATGCATGCCAAAACATTCTCCAATTCATCAACTTCTACATATATAATTCAATGCCATTGATTATAGTTTTTGTGTTTGTTTCTTTTGGCATGAAAACTATTGTCTTAGTTTTTCCTTGTAGTCATTCTTTTGACTTACTTTTTTCCCCTCCTATGTATATTCCTACTTTTAATTAAAACTTTTAAAATAGCAGTAGCTTTATTGACATGTAATTCCCATATCATGCATCTCAGCAGTTAGGTCATATCATAAGAGTTGTGTAATCATCACCGCAATCAGTTCCAGAATATTTCCCCTCCTACAGCCCCTGCTACCAGCTTTCCATTTCCCCACAACCTCTGCTTCCACCCCCAACTTTTTTTGTTTTGTATGAATAAATCATTTTATTGAGGGCTCTTACAACTCTTATAACAACCCGTACATCGATTGTATCAAACCTATTTGTACATATGTTGCCATCACCATTTTCTAAACACTTTCTTTCGGCTCCTTTTTGCCTGTAATCTTTGAATAGGCCTTAAATGGTTCTTGAGAAGGGGTGGGTCAAATTCCACACATGACAAGAAAAACAGAGGGTCCTAAAAGAGATTGTCCATAAATTATACTTTTTTCCTTGTTATTTGTTTATTTGTTTGTTTCCATATTTCAATCCTCAACCTTTCCTGATGGCATTTCCCCCAAGACGCTTCCGGGAGTACGGGAAACATGGTAGTTGGCAGAGTATCTTAATTTTTCAGAGGTAATTTTTTGTTTTTAAAAAAATCATTTTATTGGGGGCTTGTACAATTCTTATCACTATCCATACATACATCCATTGTGTCAAGCACATATGTACATTTGTTGCCATCATCATTCTCAAAACATTTGTCTTCTACTTCAGCCCTTAATATCAGCTGCTCATTTCCCCCGACCTTCCCCACTGCCCCTCCTGCATGAATCCTTCATAATTCCTAAATTATTATTATTTTGTCATATGTTACACTGAGGTCTCCCCCCACCCTCTTCTCTGCTTTCTATCCCCCAGGGAGGAGGCCATATGTAGATTCTTATAGTTGGTTCCCCCTTTCTACCCCATATTCCCTCCACCCTTCGGGCGTCACCACTCTCCCCACTGGTCCTGAAGGCGTCATCTGTCCTGGATTCCCTGTGTTTCCAGCTGCTATCTGTACCAATGTACATCCTCTGGTCCAGCCAGATTTGCAAGGTAGAATTGGGATCATGAAAGTGGTGGGGGAAGGAAGCATTCAAAAATTAGAAGAAAGTTATATGTTTCATTGTTGCTACCCTGCACCTGACTGACTCATCTCCTCCCCACAACCTTTCAGTAAGAAGGTGTCCAGTTGTGTACCGATGGGCTTTGAGTCTCCACTCTGTACTCACCGACATTTACAATGATATGATTTTTTGTCCTTTGATGCCTGATACCTGATCCCTTCAACACCTCGTGATCACACAGGCTGGTGTGCTTCTTCCCTGTGGGCTTTGTTGCTTCTGAGCTAGGTGGCCACTTGTTTATCTTCAAGCCTTTAAGACCCCAGATGTTATATCTTTTGATAGCTGGGTACCATCAGCTTTCTTCACCACATTTGCTTATGCACACATTTTTCTTCAGCAATCGTGTCAGGAAGGTGTGCATTCTGGAATGCCATTTTAATAGAACAACATGTTCTTGCATTGAGTAAGTGCTTGAGTGGAGGCTCAATGTCCATCTGCTGCCTTAATACTAAACCTATAAATATATGCACATAGATCTGTTTCCTCACACTCTTATATAAATATATTTGCATATGTACATTCCAGTCTTTAGACCTCTATAAATACCCTTTGTTGCCTAGTTCTTTCCTCTATTTCCTTTTACTTTCCTCTTGTCCCACTAACATGCTCAGCCTTCATTTGGGTTTCAGTAATTTCTCTCAGTTACATTGCCCTTGCGGAATCCCTACCAGGCCTCTTACACCCTCCTTGCCACTGATTTTGGATCACTTTTTGCTCTCCTGTCGCTGGGATGGTCAGCATCACTTCCTTACCCCTTTTCTCCCTATCCCATGTCCCCCCGGAACCATTGATCCCGGTGTTTTCTCCTCCAGACTATTCATCCAGTCTATTTTATCTAGATAGATCTGTAGAGATAATAATATGCATCAAAAACCAAGCCATAGCAAGATAGACGATGAATGAGAACACAGTGATGAGAACAAAAAAGAAAACCAATTACCCATAGAAGAATAAATTGATTAAAAGAAAAAAATTTTAAAAAGGAAGAAAAACGTGTAAATAGATCAGGGTTTGATTTTTGATCTCTAGGCGTGTCCTTCAGTCAGATCTGATGAGGTACCATGCTCTGGCCCCAGAGTCTGTCCTTTGTACTCCCTCAGGGGCTCCCTGCTCTGCTCCCATGGTTGCTCTGCTGCACACTTTCAGTGGTTTGCCTTGGTGTCACAGGGTCAGTCTCAGCCAGTCCCGACTCTAAGTCTCCAGTGTTGTCCCCCTTATGGCCCTGGGCCATCAAGGGACGGCATGTCTTCTCATGGGATCAGCCATATTGTCCACTCTGTGCATTGGCTGTTCAGAGCAGGGATATCATCCTCCAGGCATAAATCCTACAGGCCTGGTGGGCCAGGATGTGGTCCACTCTCTCTTCCTCCCTCTTCATTTGCTCCCATGTGTTCTGATCAGACATGGCCCTCTCCCCTAGCTGAAGTTTCAGTACCATCCTCTAAAGTAGATTCTTCTGGGGGGAGAGGAAGTTGTCTACGTAGCTTGTATGGAGGCCGAGCCTTCAGGCCCCTCCACTTGCTCCCCACTCCTTGACAACATGCTGCATTCATCTGACACTGACTTTAAATCTGGTCCCTCTTTCCCTTCCACCCCCTTAATAAGTCATTGATCCAGTTACTATCTCTATAGAGCTACTCATTCTGGATTTAATACACTGGAAAGCACACACACACACACACACACACACACACACACACACACACACACACACACACACACACCCCAAAACAAAACAAACAAACCCAGCAAGAAACAAAAACCAAATTGTGTATTTGCCTTTAATTAAAAAAAAAAAGATGTCTGAAACAATTTTAAAGTGGGACCTTGGACTTACTTTCATATTCTCCGTTATTTAGTTCAGTATATTATTTTGTTTGAAAACTATTTAGGCCCAAATCACTTAATTCTTGATTTGTTACAGCTGAAGTATCAATTGGCACAATTTGAATATGATTGATAAACATGAAAACAGTTCAATTCACAGAGATTGTGTGTTGTCATACTTTAACCAAAAGTATTGCTTTGGCTTAATTTATGAACTGAAAAGACAAATTAATGAAGGACACCAGTATTTTCTTTTTAAACTTTTAAATTGTGATTCAGTGAAATTGTACAGAACAAATTGGCTTTTGATTCAGCAATTTATTATTTTGTGGCCCTGATTGATGGCTCCGCAGTATAATGGCACTTCACTCCATTTCTGTCCTTGCCTGCTTTCTGAGCCTTCTCCCCGGGAATGCTGCCCTGCTGATCGCCTAGCCAGAGGTGTCCCTCCTGGGGGGTGGTGCTTACCGGAACGCCCGGTCTGCCGTTGGCTGAGAGGTGCACCCAGTGGATGAGCACAGTTCCACGGCTTACACGTGCTTAAGGGCCGTAGACTTTTGGGTTCTACCAGTCATTGTCAGACCAATCAGGCTTATTATTTTGATGATTTTGAATTTTGTTTTATCTTTTCCACCTTACTCTATCCAGTCTCCTGTACTGCTAAACCTTTCAGAGTGGTAGGTGTGGTAGCTAGACACCATCTATCTAATTCTTCTGGTATTAGAGTTGGGAGGCAAGTTTGTGTAGTCTCTTGGTTAATCTGTCTACTGCATCTTTGATTTCGTTTACTCTTCGTTTCTCTGCAGCATAAGGAGAGACCATTAGTCGCATCCTAGATGCCTGCTCACCAGTTGCTACTCCTTGGAGGATGTAGAACATAGTTTTTGCAAAATATACTCCGTCAATTAACTTGATGTTCCCTGAGACAAGGGTTCCCATTGATCCATTCCCTTAAGATAACTGGTTATGGCTCAGAAATTTATATAACTTTGTTCTCTGTTTGCTCTGCTATATAAATGGACATATTTCAATCTCATAGAAACACCCATGATGAAACTCTATCTACCAAGCTCATGGTGAGGGTAAGCTCTTTTGCCTGTTTATACATGTAGTTTAATATTTCTTATTTATGTTATTGTTATTGTATTATTATTATTGTAATATGGTTATTGCAGTATTTACCTTTATTGCCTCACTCTACTGCATCTCTCCACATCTTCTTTTCTTTTAGTGATATTGTACTAATCACCCTTTTATTGAACAGTGCTTTTTCTGTCACCTGAGTTAATACATGTCTATTATCTAGCTGGTGCTCTGGTGCTGTATTGGTTATTCATTGGATTGCTAGCCACAAGTCAGCAGTTCGAAACCACCAGCCACTTTGAGGGAGAAAGGGGAGGCTTTCTGCTCCTGTAAAGAGTTTCAGCCTTGGAAACTCACAAGGACAGTCCCACTCTGCCCTACAGGGTCTCTGTGAGTCAGAATGAACTCAATGGGAGTGAGGTGTTTGAGTTTATTATCTACCTATTGATTTTTACCCCCTCCTTCTCCTATCCCTGGTAACTCTCAAATAACTTTATTGTGTATAAAATTTTCCTTGAGGTTTTATGATATTGTAATCACACAGTATTTGCCCTTTTTGTGATTTATTTCACTCAGTATAGTAATCTCTAGATTCATCAGGCCACAGTATGCTTTAAAAATACTTCCTTGTTCTTTAAGGTATTCCTCTGTATGCATGTACTGTTAGTGGGCACCAAGGTTGCTTCATTGCTGTTGTACGATGGATCTTGGCTTCAAGCAGAGCATACCAGAAAGATGTCTACTTGTATTTCATTGACTATGCAAAGGCATTCCACTGTGGCTTACCTTGAGAAGAATGGGAATTCTAGAACACTTCATTGTGTTTGTTTGGAACTTGCATATGGATCAAGAGGCAGCTATGTGAACATTTCAAGGGAATATTGCATGGTTTAAATCAGGAAAGGTAGACGCCACGGTTCGCCTTACTTGGTCAAGCTGTATGCTGAGTAAATCATCAAAGGAGCTGAATTTTATGAAGAATGTGTCATTAGGATTGGAGGAAGGCTTATTAACAACCCGTGGTATACAGAAGACACAATCTGGCTTGTTGAAAGTGAGTAGGACTTGAAGAATTTGCTGATCAAGATCAAGGATCGCAACCTTTAGTATGATTTACATCTCAATGTAAAGAAGACCAAAATCCTCACAAGTGGACCAAAAGGGAACATCATGATAAATGGAGAAAATGTTGAAGCTGTCAAGGATTTTGTCATGGATCCATAATCAGTGCTCATGTATACAGCAGACAAAAGATAAAAATATGTGTTACATTTGGGAAATCTGCTCCATAAGAGTATTGAAGACAAAGAATGTTATTTTGAGGACTAACATGCACCCGACCCAAGTCATTGTATTCTCCATTGCACCATATGCATGTGAAAGCTGGACATTGAATAAGGAAGTTCCAAGAAGAATTGATGGGGTTGAATTTTGCTGGAGAAGAATATCAAAAGTACCATGAACTACTGAAAGGACAATCCAATCTGTATTGGAAGAAATAGGACCAGCATGCTTCTTAGAGGCAAAGATGGCAAGATTTTTTCTTAGATAATTTGGACGCATTGTCAGGAGAGACTAGTCCCTGGAGAGAGACGTCATGTTCGGTAAAGTGGAGGGGCAGTGAAAAACAGTAAGCCCCTCCACAAGATGGATTTATCCAGCGGGGTCCACAGTGGGCTCAGGCACAGGAACAATGGTGAGCATGGCCCGGGACCGGGCAGTGTTCCCTTCTATTGTGCATTAGGGTCACGGCGGGTGGAGCTGATTTCATGGCGTCTAATAACAACAGGTTGCTTCTCTGCTATTATAAATAATAACGCCAAATAAATGGTTGTGTACATATATCTGTTCATGTTCCAGCTCTTAGTTCCTCAGGATAGATACTGGGTAGTGAGGTTTCTTGACCAAAAGGAATTTCTATTTCCAACTTTTTATGGAAGGGCCATACTGTTTTCCATCATGGTCACACTGATTTACAGTCTCACCAGCCGTGTAGGAGAGATCCAAGCATTTGTTATCTTTTATTCTATGGAACTTTGAAATTATTCCTAGGATCAGGTAATACCTCCCTATTGTTTTGATGTGCATCTCTCTCATGGATCATGAGCCTGAATGCTTTTTTACATGCTTGTTGCCCAGTGGAATGGCTTCTTTGGTGAAGGGTCTGTTCACGTCCGCTGCCCATTTTTAATTCTATTGTTTATAATTTTGTGAATCTGTGTTCTTATTGTTAGGTGCTGTTGAGTTGGTTCTGACTCACAACAACCCAATTTATAACAGAACAAAAAAATTGTCTGGTGTAAGCCATCCTCACAATTGTTATGTGTGATCCCATTGCTGCAGTCATTGTGTTGATCCATCTTGTTAAGGCTCTTTCTCTTTTGCACTTACCCTCTACTTTACCAAGCATGATGTCTTGTTCCAGAGCCTGATGCCTCCTGAGAACATGCCCAAAGTACATGAGATAAAGAAAGACTCATCATCTTTGTTGCTAAGAAGCATTCAGAATGTACTTCTTTCAAGATGGATTGGTTTATTATTCTGTCAGTCCCTAGTATATTCAATATTCCCCACCAACACCACAATTTAAAAGTACCATGCCTTCTTTGGTTTTTCTTATCCACTGTCCAACTTTCATATGCATATGAGGTGACTGGAAATACCATGGCTTGAGTCAGGTGCACCTTTGTGTTCAACATGACATCTTTGAGGGAGGGGGAAACGAGGAGGGAGGGGAAAAATGAGCTGATGCCAGAGACTCAAGTGGAAAGTAGATGTTTTGAGAATGATGATGACAGCAAATGTGCTAATATGCTTGACACAATGGATGTATGTATGGATTGTGATGAGTGTTGTACGAGCCTCCAATAAAATGATTTTTAAAAAGTTAAAAAAAGACATCTTAACATGTTAAAGAAGTCTTTTGCAACAGACTTGCCCAATGCAAATTGTTTGTTGATGTTTAATTTTTATTATAATCGCATAGTTTTTTGATAAGTGTTGTAATGATGAGCATAAACATTTTATTTTAGGTATCTTAAATATTTTATTTTTAAATATTCTAATTTCAGAAGGTCCCAGTTGTCTACTTTTGTTTACATTTTTTGCAATTTTGGTTACACTTGATACTGTATTTACTCCATAAATTAGGAGTCCTAAGTTTCCCTTATATTTTCTTTGATGATCTTTGTACTTTTAAGTTCTACATTTAGGTCATTGATCCATCTGGCATTAGTTTATGCATTTGACGTTATGCATGTTTTTGTTCATTTTTGTGCAAATGGATATACAATTTTTCTGGCACCACTGTAAAAGAAACTACCTCCATCCCATTTAATAAGCTTTGGCTCCTTTGGCTTTGCATTCAGAAATAAGATAGAAAACTTCTTTGATACAAGGTATGTCTGGATTATGGGGCAGAACAGAGCATAGTGCTGTGTAGGTATGTAACTGTGACCTAGACCAGAGAAAATATGAATATTCTATTTATAAGGTTGACAGTGTGTTATCTTTGTCCATAATTCTTTCTCCCTCATATTTCTTCTAATTCATGCATACCACATTGTAGGCTTCCTGAAGGATTTAGCAAGTGACTCACTGTATATTTTGCAGTCTTTGGGGAAGAACTAGAGTGACAGGGTACAGAGTGGCCAAAGTCAGCTGATTGTAGTCAATATTCTGTAATTAATGCAGGGACACATTCCTCCCCCATTTTGGTATTGACAGGGGAGCATGCTTAGCAGATAGAAAGGTGGATGAACCTCTTTGAGTGAGTCTCTTTGAGATTTCATAAATATTTCTAATTTCTAGCGATTCCTCTTCCTTTACAAAGCAGTGCATCTCTGAAGGCTTCCTAAGGAATGCCATAGAAAGATTCTCACTTTGCTAAAAAGCACCACTTCTCTCTTACTAGGGTGACCCAGAGTCACCCTTTACCTTCCCATTTCCCGCGCACTTCTTAGGCGCATGCGTTACCAATCCCTATTGGCTCTACTTTCAAAATATACTTGAAATTCATGTACTTTTTTCTATTCTACTGTCATTGCTTTAGTCCCAGAAGCTATCATTTCTCACCCAGACATTGTTGTAGCTTTGTTCTGGTTTCCTGACTCAACCCCTGATAATCCATTTGTGTCCTTAAAAAGCATAAAGCAGATCAGATTGGTGCTCCATCCCTACTCGCACTCCTTAAAACCTTTAAGGCTTAAGCACTTTATCAGGGCCCTTAAAATAAAATCATGCTGTAAAATGGCCTGCAAAGTGCTGGAGGATCTGGCTTCCACCCCTTACCCCCCCACCCCCACCACATACATCTTTTATTCTTTTTTTCTGTCTTTCTCTTTACACCACCGTTACACTGCCTCTTGTCTTTCTCATTACACTTCAACTACAAACCTTTTCATGTCATGAGGCCTTCCCTGACGCTGTCCCCTCAGCCTGCAGTGTTCTTCCCCCAGGTCTTAGCATGTTATCTGATCCCCATAATTTCCTATGAGCTCAAATGGCTTCTCCTTGACAGGTTTTTTATGTCCACTCAGCGTCAGGTGTCCTCCGCAAGTGACTGTCTCATCACCCAATTCTCTCGAGCATCTATTACTATTTGTAATTATATTTAAAATTTTAATTTATTTGCTTAACTTCTTTCTTCATTACTGCAGGGGAAACTCACAAATGTGGGAACTTGTTCCTCTTACTCACAGTGTTGTCCCTAATGCTTAGCAGAACGAGTGAGTGGATAAATGAGTTCAAAGGTGTTCTATTGGTGAAATTTGTCTGATGGGTATGTTAGTCTGGGTATTTTAGAGAAACAAATCCACAGAAACTCATGTATAAGAGAGAGTTTTATATAAAGGTTAAGTGTGCATCAAGAGAACAGCCCAACCCAGTACTGTCCAAGCCCACAAATCCAACATTAACCCATTAACCCATATGTCCAACGCCAACCCACAAAGTCCTCCTCCATCTCACAAAACAGACGCAATGATGCCGACTGCAGGAGGAAAACTGAGTCAGGGAATGTGTAAACATCTCAGCACTGGCAGGGGTCTCCACACGGCTGCTCCAGCACCCAGGACTGCCTCAGGGTAGGTCCACGTGTCTTCTTCTCAGGGATGTCTTTTAGAAAGTAAGCCTTGCCAGCTAAAGCAGGGAACTGACAAAGGCAGCTGAACCCTGGCCCGACCATCAGAAAGCAAGGGAACCGAGTATAAGAAAGGCAAGGCTCACTGAGCCATGTATCTCTCCACCCTTCAATTAACCCCACATGTGTTTATCGGCCAGGTTGGCACAATAAACTAACTACCCCAATGGGCAAATCAAAGCAATCATAAGTGGCACTTTTTTAGGCAACATCAAATAAACATTGTTTCAAGACAAGTTGATAAAACTCTATGATTAGGAAGCTATGTTTTTGTTTTGAACTGACTACTTTTAAAAAGCAAAGATGTTTTTCTGAGGACTAAGGTGCACCTGCTTCAAGCCATGGTACTTTTTAATATTAAATTATATTTGTATTGGGATATACTTTATATCATACAATTTATTTATATTAAGATTTATGCAATCATCACCACCATCAATTTCAGGATGTTTTCTTCTTGCTCTCATCTTCATTAGTTCCTTATCCCCCTCTTCTCTCGCCACCCACCTGGCCCCCAGGCAATTATGAATCCAGCTACTGTCTATACAGAACCACCTCTCCTGGACTTTATGTGCAGAAAACCATACATTATATAAATAGGAAGTAAACAAAGAAAACTTCAACAACAATGACTGAACAAAACATAGAAAATCCTCACTCCAAAAGAACAATAAGATATTAGAAATGGAAGTAACTTTAAGATGGGTCTAAACGGAAATTGAATGATAAGGTACTGCATTTTAACCTGACCACATCTGCCATAGTTGACTTTACAATGTTCTCAGTCCGGTAGCAAGTCTATAAGTCTATTCACACCTGGTGATTATGCTCAGAGGGGGTTCACAGGAAGCCTAATCTGCGTGGAAACCCTACACAAGGATTTTGGACTTCCACTGTCATCTCTAGCCTTCTGCAAAGTGGGCACTCACAATTTAGGTTCTGATACCATTCCTTCCTTCAGATTTGGATTTTGTTATTTTCAATCCTTTGATCACACAGGCTGGTGTGCTTTTCCCGTATGGATTTTGCTGAAACTTCATTTTGAAGACCGCTTGTTTTAAGACAAGGCTTTAAGACCCCAGGTACCATTCTTTCTGATAGCTAGGCACCATCTGGTTTCTTCACCGTACTTTGCTGTAGTACTCGTATCTTCAGTGATCACTTCATGAGGGTGCGCTTTGAGTAGGGTCATGTCATAGAAACCAACTGTTATTAGATTAGGTACAGAATTAAATGCAGCCCAAATTCCATTAAAGTATCAATGGTTTATGTATGTGTCTAGTTCACTTTCAAGCTACGGTATTGTCAATCAACTAATATGCATGGAAAGCTGGACAATAAATGGAGATGATCACAGAAGAATTGATGCATTTGAAATCGAGTGTTCTTGAAGAATATTGAAACTACCATAGAGGATTAGAAGAATTAACCATCGGTCTGAAAGAAATACAACCAGCATGCTCCTTAGAAGTGAGGGCAGTGAGTCTTTGTGTCATGTAATTTGTACATGTCATTAGGACAGATCAGTCCAGTCAAAAAGGACATCATGCTTGGTAAAATAGATGATCAGGAAAAAAAGAGGAAGAACATCAAATAGAAGGATTAATACTGTGGTTGCAACAATGAATTCAAACGTAACAATTGTGAAGTTGGGTCAGGACTGGGCATCAAGTTACTATGACATGGAACCAAAGTGATAGATATTTGGTTGGGTAGAGTATTCTTGGATTTGCATTATTTTCTTTCAACTTTCACAATATGTTACTCCACTCTCTTTTCTTCATGGGGTCTGCTGATAGCCCTGAGCAAACAATCATATTGATGAGAACTACTAGGGTCAGAGTGGAGAACCAAAGTCCATTTGTAGACAATTGGACATCCTCTCACAGAAGGGTCACAAGGAAGGGACCAGTCAGCCAGGGTGCAGTGTAGCACCAACAAAGCACACAACATTCCTCTAGCTCTTTAATGCTTCCTCCTCCCCCACTATCTTGACTCCAGTTCTACATCACAAACCTGGTAAAACCAGAGCATGCACACTGATACAGATAAGAGCTCTCGACACATGGAATCTAGGACAGTTAAACCCCTCAGGAACAGCAAGGGGAGTAGTGAGGCCATGAGGGTAGGAGAAGGTGAGGAGAGAAAGGGGGAACCGATCGCAATGATGGACTTCTTAACACCCCCCCCATCCTACCCAGGGGGATGAACAACAGAAACGTGGGTGAAGGGAGACAGCAGATGGTGCAAGATAGGGAAAGAATAATAATTTATAATTTATCAGGGGTTCACAAGGGTGGGGATGGGGGAGGGAGGGGAATAAAGGGGAGCTGATAATAAGGACTCAAGTAGAAAGGAAATGTTTTGAAAATGATGATGGTAACATATGTGTACAAATGTGCTTGATACAATTGTTACACGGAGTATTATAAGAACTGTAAGAGCCCCCAATAAAATGACTTATAAAAATAAAAAAGTACAGAAAAAGAACAAAAGAAATGGAACCAACTTGATGGCATCAAACAACAGGCACATTGTTTATTTGTTTTTAGCCTCTTTATGTTTAGGAAACTTTCAAAGAAAATATAAAAATTCTGCCAAGCGAGGCATTTAAAATATACGAACAAGTCAATGTGTGTATGTTTGGGGTAGAGGCCTGGATCCCCATTTTCTTCAAATGGTTCTCATTTCAAGGTGAGAATTTCTTCAAATGATTCTCAGGGTGACAGTAGCCTTGACTTTGGGACCCTGGCCTGTTCACTCTCAGGGGAGGGTGCTGATGGACTGGAAAAGGAAGAGAACAGATTGTGGTAGACTTCACATTTGTTTTTATTTTTTTTCTGAAACAACACCCTTAATTTTTGTTCTATTTAATATTTTGTTATAATTGGGGTGACCATATACAGAGCAAATTGGCTTTCCAGTTCACACACATTTTGATTGATTACACCAATGGCAAGCCCCACAATGCAATAACACCCTTCTGGTTTGGGGTTCCCATCCTAGTGTCCCTCTGATGACCATCCTCAGTCCTGAGCCATCCTCTCAAATCCTCGTCATGTCTGAGCACACAGTCCATGTCTTCATTGCGGGTTCCATGGGTGTGGATTCTGGAGCTGAATAACATGAAATATGGTGACAATTAAAATATTTTCTCATTTATCATGATATCGTTTATTGGTAAAATTCTGAGAAACTCATTTATATATTTGAGAAGTCTATTACTGAACAGTCTGTAGTTTTTGATGGTCATCAACAAATTATTTAAGTCTTCTTTTCTTTCTTCCTGCAAGGTTCTGAAATTGTCATGTTGTAGTCTGCTCCACCCATAAAAACACCCATTATTTTGGGAGCATAGTTCAATCACATCAAGCAGTAGTGTAAAATTGCAACCACAATCAGCTTCAAAACATTTCTTCCTTCTTGAACTCCTTGATATCAGCTCCCCTTTACCCGACCCCATCCCATATCCCACAAAGACCCTTATTCTACTTGCTGTCTCTATAGGTTCATCAATTCTGGGTTTCATATAGTGAAAAACATAAAAAATCCTACATATCAAAGATTCACGGAGGCTATCCACAATGACAGAATACGATAGACATAGGTCCCAATATGAAGAAAACCCTACCACAGACTTAAAACCCAGATCAAATCCGAAGTGTATCAGAGAGGAGATCCAGTGATATGGTTTTACCTGTTCAAGTCAGATTGATCATTTTAATCTACCATACTGCTCTCTCCAATACTCTGTCTGGTAACCAGGTTATTCCCATCCCTCAATTACGGCGAGAGAGAACTCACCAGAGGGGTACTCCCTGTGTAGATCCTACGCATGTATTTTGGGATTCTACCCTCACCCATAGCGTCTGCACACCAATTTGATACTATTCCTTCCTTCAGATTTGGATCATATAATTTACAATCCTTGTATCATGAATGTTGCTGTGCTTCTTCCATGTGGATTTAGTTGATATTTCACTTAGATTGTTTGGGCCTTTAAGACCCTAGACACTATTCCATCTGATAGCCAGGCACCATCTAATTTCTTCACCACATTTTGCTATAGCACCTATATCTTTTGTTTTCTTCTTCACTAGGGAAGGTATTGAGCAGGGCCATAGGCCTATGTACATAAATTTATAAGGCAATGCACTGAGCTAGTGGATGGGCTTCGGGCCTCTGCTCAAGTCCTCCCTCAATACAAGAACACTTTGTTCTAACAACCTGGCATTATGTGATGCTCACCCTCCTGGCACAATCACTGAAGACAAAAAGGTCTTCATTCCCTTAATACAAGAGCACCTTGCTCAGCTAAATGGTCATTTCATGATACCCACCTTCCCGACATGATCACTGAAGACAGATGTGTGCATAAGCAAACATGGTAAAGAAAACTGATGGTGCTCAGCTACCAAAAGATATAGCATCTGGGGGTCTTAAAGGCTTGAAGTTAAACAAGTGACTATCTAGTACAGAAGCAACAATCCCACATGGAAGAAGCACACAAGCTTGTGAAAACATGAGGTATCTTTGGGATCATGTAACAGGTATCAGAAGACCCCAAACAAACAAACAAATTAAAAACTCATATTGTTGAGAACAAGGGCGGTCGGAGCAAAGACCTCAAACCCATCTATAGGAAACTGGACATCTCCTTACAGTTAGGTCACAAGGCAGGATGAGTCAACCGGTGCGTAGTATAGCATCAATGAAATTTATAATATTTTCTGGTTTCTTGAGGCTGCCTCACCCCCCAATCTCATGAGCCCAGTCCTGCCTTTTACTGTGAGCTAGCTGGGGGCATGTGCACAGGTACAGATAACTGATAAGAGCTCACAACACATGAATCCAGGAACCGGAATGGGTGTAGTGATATCAGGCGGGTAGGGAGAAATGGGGAGGAAGGGGGAACCAATCACAATGATCAACACCATAACCACCCTCCGCCCCCCAGGAGTATGAACAACAGAAACCACGGGGGAAGGGAGACAGTGTTCCATATGAGATATGAAAATAATAATAATTTATAATTTATCAAGGGGTCGTGAGGGTGGAGGAGAGAGATGGGAAAAAGAGGAACTGATACCAAGAACTCAAATAGAAAGTAAATGTTTAGAAAATAATTATGGCAACATATGTACAAATATGCTTGATACAATTGATGTAAGAATTGTTATAAGAACTGTAAGAGCCCCCAATAAAATGATCTTTTAATGAAAAATAGATTAAATGCAAGCTCCAAATCCCTTCCTGAATCTGTTCTTTAAATCTTACTCGGGCTCACTTTAGAGACATTCTTGTTAATTTATGCTAGAGAATCTTATTGATCATCTCCTTGGAGCATAAGAATCCTTTGTTTCATGGAGTCATATTGCTCCCATGTTATGAAAGAAGAAATTGAGACGAAGATGATATGACTTGGCCCATGCTCCAGAGAATGCCAGTAACAGAATGGAGCGCACACTTGAGTCACTGGCATCCTGGGAGGCTGAGTCCTTCCTAGTGCACTGTAACTATTCTTCCCTCATGCAGAGAGAAATTACGTGTTTCACAGAGTTAGTCGTGTAAGGTGTGTACATTTTTTTCACTGTGGTAGACGTGTAGATGTGTAAAGCTTTATTCAGGAAGAGAAAAGGCCAACACGGGTAGAGTTTCTTACAGAGATTTATTAGAATTAAAAAACAAAAACAATGAAAGTCAAAACATAGTTGAAAAGGACAAATAGTTAGGGGAGTGGTGAGGAGCAAGGGATGTAGTGAGCCATGATTGTTGCTGCCAACAGCCAGGATTCCTCTCGGAGGCCCACAGAGAGTTGCTAAGGCTGTGCAGAAGGAGGAGAAGTAGACTTGAGAGGAGCCTAAGGCTTCTCACGGTAAGCTCTTTGGGATTTCTGGGTTGTGCACAGTCTCTCTGAATACTGCAGCAGCCTTGTAACCTGTTCTTTACTCATTTCAGTGAGATTTCCCCCATCAATGAGTTGATGAATACCTAATAGCACTTGGCAAGTTGTCATAGGTTCCCTTCGGGCTCCAGGCAATGCCATATATGTCCGAGCTGATTTGGAGCAGAGTGGTAAGCTAATTTGGAGTAGATAACTCTGGGTGAACTGGAACTCCCAATGTCTTGGTTAGCAGCTCAGCATGTTAAGCTTTCGCACCACGCAGGGAATCATAATGTAAATGGAAAAAAAATATGTTAAACTATGTACAGTCCCTTGTCAGGCTAAAGACTAAAATTTCTTTTGGGGAAATACCAGATTTAACCCAGGCAGATTAGACAAATTGATTTACTCAAGAGCAACTAAAGGAAGGTGGTGCAGGAAGGACTTCACATTTCTTTATTTGGCGTCACCTCTGTTGAGCTCTCAAGTGCTAGGGACTGGCACGCTTTCTAGAGGGGCGAAGATCGGGTGAGGTTCGAGTAGCTACCTTTTGAGAATGGGCATTCTTTATTTTTGGGTCTGCAACATGATCTTGCTCTGGGCATTTAATTGTTATCCGCATTATGGTGAGCATGTCTTGCCAGCTTACTTAAAATTGATCATCATGCCGACAGCCATCACCCTTGCTCTCACAAAATCAATCTTTACACGATTATTAGAAAATGAGCACTTTTTACATCTTTTGTTTCCTTTTTTCTTTTTTCCCCTCTTTCATTTGCCAACAAAAGAGTTGTCAGAAGTAATGTTTATAATAATTTAACGGATTATTTGCTTATTAGATATTAATCATTCTGCTGTGTCTAGGGTCCCCGCAGGAGCGCTCCTGCTCGAACAGTGATTCTGATCTCAATTAGATTATGTCTCTCTCCTTTACCTCCCCATAAATCATTCCAGCAAACTGAAATTAACAGCTACTGGAGCGCATTAATAATCTGCCTCACACATTGGAAAATGCATTAGCCGGAACCCTCCCATCGCTCTGACTGTTAAGCACATCATTTTGTTTATGAAATATAAACATTTCATGGAAGAGCTCTCCCACATTTCTCTGCGCCTGTGACAGCTAAAATGATTGCTCACAATTGCCAGTCAGTCATGCGCCCAAATAAAGTTTGTTTAAAGTCATGGTTCTGTGACTGCCCCATTTTCTCAGGCATTTAAAAACCTACATTTAAAATAAAAAACCTCCAGTGGTCATGAAAATAATAATAATACCTTTAAAATGATACCTCACAAGTGTGTAGTTCTTTGCATAGTTTACAAAGCCTTTCACTTGTGGGGTACATGTGAGATAGGAGACATATTATTATTCCCATTTTATTCTCTGACTCTGTCAGGGCTCCATAGGGAATCTGAGGCTGAAAGGTGATTTAATCAAGGTCACACAGCAAGTGGTGAAAGCAGGACCAGAGTCAAGGATTTTCCTTACAAACTTCATGATTCTTTCAATCCGTGTTGTTTTCATTGCTCAAGGGGCCCTGGTAGCGCTAATGGTTAAGCTCTTGACTGCTTAGCAAATGGATGACAATTTGAACCCACCAGCTGTTCTGTGGAAAACGGTGTGACAGTCTATGTCCATAAGGGTTCATAGCTTTGGAAATCCTAAGGGGGCAGTGCTCTTGGCTCTGTAGATTGGATTCCACTCCATGACAATGGGTGTGGTTTGATCTTCATAGCTCGACATTACATGCCATAGGGCATACTCTCAGTATGTCTATATTTACTAGCTTTAGATATGTATGTATGTATGGCTCAATATGTATCTAGGAAAATTCAGAGTTTTCTAAAATGATTTGAACACTTGAGAATAAATATCCTAGGCTTTAGTTGGCTGATTTGAAATGGCAATCAGATGGTCTACTATGGCAATCAAATGGCAATCCGATGGTCTACTATGGCAATCAAATGACAATCTGATGGTCTACTATGGCAAGAACAAAAAACTGAAGAGGAAAGCCATCACCTTCATCATTAACAAGAACACTTAAAAATCTCTCTATCGACCAGTGATAGGATAGTAGCCAAAGGTCTACAACGAAGGCTAGCTGATACTACTGTGATTCACATTTACATGCCAATCACTCATGCCAAAGATGAAAAAAGCTGAATATTTTTTCACCAAGTTCTGTAATCTGAAATTGATCAAATATCCAATCAGAATGCATCAATACTTCATGGTGATTGAAATGCAAAAACTGGAAACAAAGAAAGACCAGTAGTTGGAAAATATTACCCTGGTGATAGGAATGGTCCCAGCCATAGTATGACAGAATTTTGTAAGACCAGCAACTTATTCATTGCACAAACGTTTCAACAACACAACTGGCAACAGTGCATGTGGACTTAACATATAGAAAACATGGGAATCAAGTAGATGACTTCTGTGGAAAGAGATGCTTGAGAAGAATAATACCATCGAGTCATAATAAGACCAAGGGCCAAGGCAAAACACAATCAATTTCTCCATTAGAAGTTAAAGTTGAAGCTGAAGAAACCAAGCTCACAAAACCCGAAGTGAGAACTTGAGAGCATCTCATCTGAATTTAGAAGTCATCTCAGGAATAGGTCTGACATATTGAACATTAATGATGAAAGACTAAATGAGTTGTGGAATGATGCCAAAGATATGATATATGAAGAAAGAAAAATGTCACTAAAAGGTACGAAAGAAAAGACCAAACGAGAGGTCAGAAGACTCTGAGACTTGCTCCCGAGCCTGCAGGACCTCAGGTGAATGAAAGAAACGATGATGTGAAAGAGCTGACCGGGTTTAAAGGGCTGCTTGAGAAGGTAAAGTAAAATGACGAAAGGGAGGAATTTGCTCGGCTTTTCTCAAGCTGAAAGAAAAAAAGTGAGCCTCAATGTGGAACATTGAAAAATTCTATAGAGAGATAACTGAGCAGTGCAGGAAGCACTAAAGAATGAAGGACCACACAGAGTCATTGCCCTAAAAAGAACCAGTTGATGTGCAACCATTTCAAGAGGTAGCAGGTGACCGAGAATCAACTGTACTGAAGGAAGTCGTCCAAGCTCCATGAAGGTATTGGTGGAAAACAAAGTTCTGGGAATGAAAAGAAATACCATGGAGATGGTTTGACAAATAGATGCGATGCTGCAAACCCTCAGGTTGCCGAAGCTACCTGGCCAACTGACTGGGAGAGATCTATGTTTATGTCCACTCCAAAGAAAGATCATCCAACAAAGTGTAGTAGTTATGGGACAGTTTCACTTGTATCAAGGACAAGTAAAAATTGCTGAAAATAATGAAAAGATAGTCACAGTAGTATAACCACAGGAAATTGTTAGATATTCAAGCCAGATTCAGAGGAGATGTGGATTGAGAGATTTGGTGTTAGATGGACTTGGACTGAAAGCCGAGGATACCAGAACTATGTTTTTCTGTGTTTTATTGATTGCATAATCACATTTGACTGTATGAATCATAACAAATTATAGTTAACATTGTAAGGATAGCACAACATTTAATCATGCTCATGTGGAACTTGCACATAGGCTAAGGCAGTTATTCGAACATAATGAGGAATACTGAATGGTTTAAAATCAGGAAAGGTGTATACTAAGGTCATATCCTTTCACCATGCTCATTCAATCTGTATGCTAAGAAAGTGGCATCAGGATTGAAGGAAGACTAATTAACAATTTGTAATATACAGATTATAGAACCTTGCTTTCTAAAATGGATGAAGACGTGGAGCTTTTGCTGATGAACATCAAAGACTTCAGCATGGATTGCACCTCAACATAGAAAAATAAAATTACTCACATCTGGACCTATAGACAATGTCATAGAACATAAAGAAAATACTGAAGTTGTCAAAAATTCATTTTGCTTGTTTCCAAAATCAATATCCATGGAAACAGCAGACAAGCAATCAAATGATGTATCATATTGGGCAAATATTCTACAAAAGCATTGAAGAGTTAAGATATCACTTTGAGGACTCAGGTGGTCGTGAATCAATCCATGGTGTTTCCAATGGTCTCACCTGCATGCCAAAGTCGACAATGAAGAAGGAAGAAAAACATGATGCCTTGAAGGATGGTTTTGATGAAAAACTATTGCATATAAGATAGACTACCAGCAAAAGGGATCAATAGGTCCTGGAAGAAATATGCTTGAATGGGTCTTAGGTGTCATGAGGACATGACTTCTCATGTAATTTGGACATGTCACCAGGAAGAACATGTTGCAGGAGGGCATCATGCTTACTTAAGTAGAGGGGGCCGTGAAAAAGGAAGATGGTCCATGAGATGAACTGACACAGTGGCCGTAGTGATGGGTTCGAGCAGCAATGATCGTGAGGATGGTAGAGGACAGGGCAGTGTTTAACTCTGTGTCACATGGGGTAGTTTTGTGTCAGAACTGACTTGATGGCACCTAACAACAAAATATGTATAAAGCAATTTTGTGTCCCTTGTAGAGAGATAAGCAGTCTGTATTATTAGAAATTAAAAGGGAAATCAATAAAATTCAGGGGTAGGATCATTTAAAAATTTAATTCAGCATTAATGAAAGTTTTGCCTTAATTCTAGCACTCATTGTTAGTGTAATGTCCAGTCAACTAAGTTGTTAATTTGTACAAATCAGCAACCCATGTGTTTTGGTCTAAAAAATTGTTCTATATCTGTATACTTTCTTTTCCTTGGCAGTGTTTTAAATTCTATACCAGTGGCTAAATTAATAGTAATGTCAATAGAACTACCATATATCCCATGGATATAATTCATAATTTCATTCAATAAAATAATAATGATGTATTTAAAGTGAACTAGGGACATATATAAATCATATATATATAAATGGATTTAGAATTCACACTTAATGGCAGCCCCAATCTAAGAGCAATTAGTTCTTATGATGTGGCCCTGCTTAATACCTATCCCCATGCCATGAAGTGATCACTGAAGATATGGGTACTGTAGCAAAGTATGGCAAAGAAAGAAGATGGTGACTGGCTTGGAACCTAAAGGCTTGTCTTAAAACAAGCAGGCATCAAGTAAGCCCACAAGGAGGAAGCACACCAGCATGTGTGGTCCAAGAATTGTAAATAACAAAAACCAAACCCAGAGGAGGGAATTTTATTAGAACTTAAACTTTGAACATTCATTTTCAAGGTTCCTCAGGTGGATTAAGCCTCAGATAAATCCCTCTGACTGTGGATCAGAGATGGGAGAGGCATTGTTACTTGACCGAATACATTGCAAGATGGATTTCTGCATTTGAAGTTAGGTCAAAATGGGACGCCTTGTTATTGGTCTTCCTCTTGAACCAATGTACAGTTGCTCCACGCTTTAATATTTTCTGCTTTGTTATCTATTGAGGCTTTTCTTTGTTTCACTCTGTCATTGTTTTTGATGTTTGTATTCTGTCTTGATTTTACATCAGATTAGGTAAATTTATAGTGTTAGTCCAAGTTTGACTAGAGAAACAAATTCATAGACACTCAAAATGTGTATAAGAAAGAGCTTTATATACAAGAGTAATTGAATATTGAGAAAACATCCCAGCCCAATCCAGATTAAGTCCATGAGTCCAATATTAGCCCATATGTCTGATACCAATCTATAAATTCCTCTCCAGACTCATGAAACACATGCAATGATATCACATGCAGGACTATCACAGGCCAGTGGGTGGAAAGTCTTGTGGATTCAGTGGCAGTGGAAGCATCTCGGTGCTGGCGTGGGTCTCCACTTGGCTCCCAACTCCAGCGTTCTAGCGTAGCTCCATGTGTCTTGTCAGAAGGAATGTCTCACGGGAAGCGAGTGTTATCTGGCCTTCAGTCAGCTATTTATCTCCATGGCTCCTCCAAATAAGGTAATCAAGCTGCAACCCGATTGACAGGTTAGACTCCACCCTTCTACTAGTTGACTCCAGATTATGTAACTACCACATAGAGACAAAAGATTGTTCAATAGATTCAAAGGGTCATAAGAGAAGAGGCAGGCAGGAAATGGGGTGTCAAGAACAACAAATACAAAGAAGAAATGTCCTGGAACTGATTGTAATGATGACTGCATAGCTCTTAGGAATGTAACTGAGCTATTGAATATGTGATATGTTATTTGTATGCCTGTGAAATTATCAAAAATAAACTTATTATATAAGACTAAAGTATACAAAAAAGAATTCTAACACACTGTACTTATTCAATGCATTGGGGTCCCCTCAGTGGTAGTGGGGTTGGGTACTTATTTATTGAATCGTATAATGAAGGGAGTCTCTAGGTGGTGCAAGTGATTAGATGCGCTCAGCTGCTGACAGGCTGGCCATTTGACTTCATGCGGAAGCAGCTCAGAAGAAGGACGTGCTTTGAAAACCATCATCTACTGAAAACTCTCTGGAGCACAGCTCCCTTCTGACATGTAGAGGGTTACACTCTGTAGGAGCTGGTGCTTATTATTTTGGTACGACCGGTGATAATGTACAAAGGCAAGTAAGAAAGTATTGCTATTAGCGTTTCTGCTCTGACATGCATGGATTTATCCCAATCAAAATAATGTTTAAGCATTCCAGCAGTTTATGGCTGCAGACCAAGTTCTCTCAGCAATACACTTGTCTTAGGCTCTTTAAGGCACCTTCAAAAAGGGTGCAATCCAACATTTGCATCTGAAGGTATCTGCTTGGCCACTTACATTCAAGCCAGAGAGGTTAGCTCAGAAGGTAAGGCCAGCTATTTCTGTATTCCACAGAAGAAAGTTCTTCTCAAAGGATACAGGACAACCATAGGGGAGATTATTATGAAAAAGTTTTAAGAAAATGGAAACTTGCCTTGTTGAGAAAAAGGCCAGAAAGTTGGCCTGAGAACGTCCCTCCCCCCACTCCCTTTCCTACCCCATGAAGACCATGCACCTGCTCATTTTTTTGAGGGTAGGAAGCACTGCTCTACAGGCATTGCATTGGGGGATAGTATTCTACCACCCTATAGTCCTGCTATTATCCCTTCACTCTTGGTTTCCTCCCCTCAAATCAAAGAACATTTCAAAGGAACGCAATTTGAGTGTTCCTCGACGCCCAAACTGCCATCTTAATGTAACGTCAATCAAAGAATGTGTAATTCTCCAAGGAAGGGTTAGAGAGATGGAAATAGTGTCATCAGAAGTGTGTAGACCTAGATGGAGCATGTATAATAGGTTCACAATGTGATATTTTTGTTTAATAAGGGTTTCTATGATCTGGTAGCAGTACTTTCTTTTTTTCATTTTCCCCAAATAATTTTATTAGGACATAAACCAAATATCATACCATTCAATAGTTTAGGGTATCAAGCAGTGTTTTACAATCACTACCACAATCAGTTTCAACCATTTTCTGCTTTATTGTTCTCTTTGAAATCAGCTCCCCATTAGCCCCTCCCTCCCCTACCATCCCCTCCAGTCTATATAGATTCATCCATCCTGGGTTTCTTATACTGAAACATATAGAAAGATACATAGCACAGAGTCAAGAATGCTACCAACTATAACAAAATACAGCGGAATTAAGCCCCAAACAGGAACAAGAACAAATTCTCAGAAAAGGTTAAAAACCAGATCAAGCTCAGAGTGTATCCCAGGGAGATCACATGACAAAGTTTTAACCATTGCAGTCAGATGGATCATTTAATCTACTACAATTGTCTCTCCAGTACTCTCTATCTGATAGCTAGGTTATTCCCATCCCTCACTTACCGTCAGAAGGCATCACTGAGGCTTAGTCCCTGTCTCAATCCTGAAAATGCACTGTGGGCTTCCATTGTTCTCCATAGCCTTCTGCACACCCGAATCTTACCACCTAAGCTCTAAGAGCATTCCCTCATGATTTATACGATATCTTTTCCACTCCTTGGATCACAGATATCGGCATGCTTCTTTCATGTGGGCTTTGTTGACATCTCAGGTAGACGGCTGCTTGTTTGACAGCCAGACTTTAAGATTCCGGTCTCTGTTCTCTCTGATAGCTGGGGACCATCTAGTTTCTCCCCTGCACTGCAGCACCTATATCTGCCCTGTTTCCTTCATGAGGGCCTTTAAGACCCCAGGCACGATTCTATCTGATAGCCAGGTACCATTGCATTTCTTCCCCACACTTTGCTACAATACCCATCTCTTCCATGTTCCCGACATCAAGGAGGGCCATGTCAGAAGAACTAACTGTTCTTAGATTGGAGCTAAGATTAAGTGCAAGCCCCAGATCCTTTCCTGAATCTATGTTTTCTATCTGTCTTTGGCTCCCTTTAGATTCGAGACATCTTTATGATAGAGAATCTTATTGATCATCTCCTTGGAGCAAAAGGTCTTTCTGTTTATAGTGTCATTGATTTAGCTCATGGTATTATATTTAAAACACAATTGAGAAAGGGAGATTAAACATGTGCAGGATAATACAAATCATAATACATGGATTATTGACTTACACAGATTAAGTCCTAATGTGACTGGATACTATTTACACAAATAATGGGCGTTAGTGATCAAGTAAAGCTTAGGATAATATCCAACTGACAATGTCAGACACAGGTCTGCCAGAGTAATACATATCATAATAAATCAAGTAGGGAACTGACGTAGTTAGCAAATGTCACTCTGCATGCTGATCAATCTACACTCTTGGGGTAACTGTCCTCTGCTTCTTCACACTCCTTGCAATTAGGTCTTAAGTCCTCAGATTACAGGTGTGTTTGAGGTAGAATCCAGTTTACCAAATGATGTGTTTCCACATCACATCCTCTGGTATGGCCTTTGGAGTATGGTGTGCACCTTAAAGCTCCAGGGTTCAATATCCCAGTATCCTATGGGCTATGGCCCGGGTCCTCATGTGGTGTACAGGATTCAGACTAATCTGACATATTAGGAGTCTAAGTACCAGGCATACTGTCCCCTTGGGTCATTTTTTCCCTGCTAGGAGGTTAGTGCCCCCCCACCAGCCCCTAACCTTTTTTACCAGTACACATGCTTTTTTCTTCTCTAAGACATGTATGCTCCCCTTTCTTTCTCTTGATCGACTCTTCCCAGGGGTATCACTTATCACTCTGGTAGGAATGGCTGCTGGTTTGGTGGGAGAGGTCTCCCAACTAAAGGACCATCTTCCTTTCATCCGCTCTTGAAGATCTGATTCCAATTGAAATGAAGACTCCTTTTCCAAAGTCGTTTTCAAGCGATAGAGGAGACGGCGTATGGTTCATGAGCACCGGTTTGCTCTCTAGTGTGTTAGCAATTGCATGACCTGAGAGCATGCGTTGGCCTTCATCACGGTGTTTGTCCTTACAGCAGCCGGCTCTCGCAGCATGGGTCCTTTAGTGGTTGACTAACTTCACTCACCACAGTGCTCTCCACATCCTTCCACGGCATGAGCCTTTCATGGTTTCCTCACTGTTGTTTAGGGATGTGTGGCAATACTTTTTGACTTACCTCATAGATCGGCAGAGTAAAATGGATACTTTGCATAATATAGAGATAGCAAGAAGACTTGGGGTCACAGTCGGTTAAGCATTAGACTGCTAACCACAAGTTGGATGGTTCAAACCCATTAGCTGCTCTTTGGAAGAAAATGCGTGTGCCTACAAATCCTTAGTTTGGGAAACCCCATGGAACCACATTGTACTGTGCCATTTAGGGCAGTTATGCGCTAGAGGTGACTTAGGGCAATGGGTACACAGATAGTTCCCAAACGTCTTCTTTTTCTCAGCAACAACATCTTGGGCTACATTTACTTCAATTTCAAAAGAAAAAAAAAGAAACGTTATTCATATATCTTATCGGTATAGTTTGTTGTCCAAGATGACTTTCCTTGAAGTTAATCTTATTTTTATTCTAATAACATACAAGACTATCAGAAATATTGATTGCAAGATCTTGGGGTTGGTTTAGTTGTGCAAGTAGAAAACAACCTCTGCTGTGGAATAGAAGGACCAAAATATCAATTTGCTGGAAATTTCAAAAGTCATGTTGACATTCAAAACTTTAGAAGAATGTACATGGGAGCCTGGTTCTCCTTGCTCTTGCGGACATGTCCCAGAATCGACGCTGGTTGGCTCTGACTCTAATACGTTTGTTTAATCTCTCCACACACCAGTTATTCACCTAGAAGACAAGAGTCATGACACATAGCCTGCCCATCTCAAAGAAAAGCTCTTCCATTGAGTCAATTCTGACTCACCTTTACCCTATGGGACAGAGTAGAACTGCCTATATGGGTTTCTGAGACTGTAACTTTTTTTTACTTCAGATATAGAGGGATTATATAACATTTTGTTTCATGACACACTATCCTCAGACTTTAAACTTAAAAAAAATCATTCATTGGGGCTCATACATTTCTTATCACAATCCATACATACATCCACTGTGTCAAGAACATATGTTCATTTGTTGGCATCATCATCTTCAAAACATTTGCCTTCTACTTGAGCCCTTAATATCTGCTGCTCATTTCCCCATCCCTCCCCACTCCCCCTACCTCATGAACCCTTCATCATTCATAAATTATTATTATTTTGTCATATATTACACTGTCTGACATCTCCCCCAGCCTTCTTCTCTGCTGTCCCTTCCTCAGGGATGAGTCTATCTGTATATTCCTGTAATCAATTCCCCCTTTCTACCTCACATTCTCTCCACCCTCCAGGCATCGCCACTCTCACCACTGGTCCTGATGAAGTCAACTGTCCTGGATTCCCTGTGCTTCCAGTTGCTATCTGTACCAGTGTACATCCTCTGGTCTAGCCAGATTTGTAAGGTAGAATTGGGATCATGATAGTGGGGGGAGGGAGGAAGTATTTAAGAGCTAGAGGAAAGTTATATGTTTCATCGTTGCTACCCTGCACCCTGACTGGTTCATCTCCTCCCCACAACCCTTCAGTAAGGGGTGTTCAGTTAGCTACCATTGGGCTTTGAGCCTCTACTCTGCACTCACCCACATTTTCAATGATATGATTTTTTGTTCCTTGATGCTTGATACCTGATCCCTTCGACAGCTCGTGATCACACAGACTGGCGTGTTTCTTCCATGTGGGCTCTGTTGCTTCTGAGCTAGGTGGCCACTTGTTTATCTTTGAGCCTTTAAGACCTCAGACGCTATATCTTTTGAAAGCTGGGTACCATTCAGCTTTCTTCACCACATTTGCTTATGCACAAGTTTGTCTCCATTGATTGTATCAGGGAGGTGGGCAGCCACTGATATGATTTTTAGTTCTTTGATGTCTGATAACTGGTCCCTTCTGCACCTTGTGGTCAGACAGGCTGGTGTGCTTCTTCCATGTGGGCTTTGATGCTTCTCAGCTAGATGGCCGTTTGTTTATCTTCAAGCCTTTAAGACCCCAGACGCTATGTCTTTTGATAGCTGGACATCATTAGCTTTCTTCACCACATTCACTTATGCACACATTTTTCTTCAGCAATCATGTCAAGAAGGTGTGCATCCTGGAAAGCCAATTTAATAGAACAAAGTGTTCTTGCATTGCGTAAGTGTTTGAGTGGAGGTGCAATGTACTAAACCTATAAATATATGCACATAGATCAGTTTCCCCACACTCTTATATAAATATATTTACATATGTACATTCCAGTCTTTAGACCTCTATAAATACCCTTTGTCACCTAGTTATTTCCTCTGTTTCCTTTTACTTTCCTCTTGTCCCACTATGATGCTCAGCCTTCATTTGGGTTTCAGGTATTTCTCTTGGTTACCTTGCCCTTGCTGAATCCCTACCAGGCCACTCACACCCTCCTTGCTACTGATTTTGGATCAGTTACTGCTCCCATGTCCCTGGGTTGGTCAGCACCACCTCCTTACCCCCTCCTCCCCCTCTCCTGTGTCCCCACCAGAACCATTGGTCCCATTGTTTACTCCTCCAGACTATTCCTCCAGTCTATCGTATCTAGATAGATTTGAAGAGATAATAATATGAACCAAAAATCAAGTCATAGCAAGATAAGCAATGAGTGAGAACAGAGCGATGACAACAAAAAAGGAAACCAACTACCCATAGAAGAATAAATTGATTAAAAGAAAAAAATTAAAAAAAAGAAAAACCTGTAAATAGATCAAGGTCTGATTTTTGCTCTCTAGGCGTGTCCTGCAGTCAGGTCCAATGGGATACCATGCTTTGGCCCCAAATTTGTGCTTTGTGCTCCCCCAGGGGCTCCCTGCTCTGCTCCCACGGTTGCTCTATCACACGCTTTTAGTGGTTTGCCTCAGTGTCACAGGGTCAGTCTGGGCCAGTCCCGACTCTGAGTCTCCAGTGTTGTCCCCCTTATGGCCCTGGGCCATCAAAGGACGGTGTGTCTCGTAGTGGGATGAACCATATTGTCCACTCTGTCCATTGGCTGTTCAGAGCAGGGATATCATCCTCCAAGCCTGATGGGCCTGGATGTGCTCTACTCTCTCTTCCTCCCGCTTCTTTGCTCCAGATTTTAACCTTTTAAAGTTTATTAAAAAACTTCCATGCCTATTTCTTACTCTTATGTGTTTACAAATGAGCTTCTAAATAACATACTGTGTCTATAAACCCTACAGGGTCAATATGTGTCAAAATAAATTCAGGTGCAGCAGGATTGGGAGGTTTATACATATATATGATTATATATTATATAATTATATATGATGCATACTTTTTTGAAACTATTTTATTGGGAGCTAATCCAAACAACATACCATTCCATAGTTCAATCATAACAAACAGTGTTGTACAATCACTACAACAATCAATTTCAAAACATTTTCTTCCTTCTTGAACTCCTTGGTCTTGTTTCCCCCTTAGCCCCCTCACCTTCCCTGCTGTATCCCCCTGGAATCTTTATTCTAGTTATTGCCTCTATAGATTCACCTGCCCTGGGTTTTGTATACTGAAAAAATAGAAAAATGTATGACAGTGAGTCAAGAAGTCTACCCATTATGACAAAATGCAACATAGATAAACCCCAGTATGAAAACAACTCAGAAAGTATTAAAACCAGATCAAGCATAATGTGAATCAAAAGAGAGATGAAATGACAAGGTTTTAACCATTCAATTCAGATTGATCATATTAATCTACTATAGTCATCTCTCCAATACTCTGTCTGATAACCAGGTTTCCCATGTCTCAATTACAGTCAGAGGGAAACCTCTGCAAATGTCTTTTGGATTCTCACTAGCATGCATAGCCTTGTGCGCACCAGAATCTCCCAATTTAAACTCTGACACCATCCCTTCTTTAGGATTTGAATTCTACATTTTTCAGTCCTTGGATGATAGCAGCCTGACATTAGCCCTCTCGAGTTACTCCGAAAATCCGCGGGAAAAGGCATCGAAAGATGTGGGTCAAATATTCTTGGTAAAAAAGTTGAGTAAACCCAGCGAGTTGTGAGGTGTATTTTCCCTATGGAGATCAGAATGTGGGAAACAACATGCAGCTTCTTGATCACTTAATAACGGATACCCTCCCCTTTGGAAGATACGCTAACACAGTTTGTTGAGATAAGAACAGAAGTGTTTGTGTGAGTGTGTATTTTGCTTTTGTAGTTTTATGCATACATATCAGAAGTCTTGGTATACACATGATTAAGGATTAATGCTAACTTAAAACAGCAAAAACAACAGCAACAATAGCAACAATATTTCAGAGCTTAAGAACTTTGAAAGTACGGGGCACCTCTCTCTCCAGTAGGTAGCACAGTGCTTGGCTTAGAGTAGACACTTCAGGAATATTTGTTGCATGGATTGAAACGGGTCATGCATTTCCATCATGCTTCCTTTGTGGAAAACACTTCTCTGCTTTCAGCTTATGTGTAAGAACCACGGGCAAACAAAAAATGAATCAAGTCTCATTCATATATGACCAAACCAGAAGGCTTATGATCGCTTCATTTAAAAATCTTGACTTGGAACATAATATATTAATTTTAGAAAAGATTTTCTGTGTCCAAAATTTCTTGGATGTGTCAAGCTGATGGTACTTGAGAGGTTGTGCAAAGGTTTTTTTTTTTTTAATCACACCTTGTTTACTTACTTACTGTCATTGAGTCAATTCGGATTCATGGTGACCTGATAGGACAGGGTAGACCTGCCCCTGGGGGTTTCCAAGACTGTAACTCTTTATGAGAGTAGAGAGCCCCTTATTTCTCCCTCGGAGTGACTGGTGGTTTCAAACTGCAGACCTTGTGGTTCACAGCCCATCTTGTAACCACTATCCCACCAGAGCTCCCTTGTATGTACATATATCTTGTGTAAACATATTATAAATATATATATTTTAAAGGAAACAGAGCCATGCAACTAAAGGTTACATAAATTAAGGCCTCTCTTTTTTTGGGTAATGAATTTGTTTAGACTTGATTGAAATCTGCATATTTTCAAATATATTTTGCAATATGTGGAGTGACCGTATAGTAGGGATAAACTTAATGCTTGTTAAACATTATCTCGATCTCCAATATTCTATTTTATGCCTCTGGACCCTGTAAAGAATCTTTCTTATAGTTTTCCAGAAGTCGTCAGTAGTTAAGATATTTAAAGTCTTTCAGCTAGTATTAATTTAGAATAAATAATTACTTTTAAAATGATGTATGAAATTAAATAATTTGTGCACAACCTATGTGATCCTTCAAGTAGCCTTTAATAAGTGCAAAATAACGGAGTAATAATTGAATATATAATACCTTTGTCATTCTTGTTAAATGCTATTTCCTCAGCCCAGCAATAGGAAAGGGTCATTTGGCCAGGGGGCATTAAGTATGCGTGATACATACAGCATTGCATACCACTGCCAAGTATCTTTGGAGAAGCAGAGCTTCTATGCATGTGTAATAACCAATCTTTAAATGTCAAAGTTGCAGCCATTTTAAGAAAGAAATCCATATTTTGGACTAAATGTCATTTGAAATAACCAACCTATTTGAAAGCTACACGAGGGGTTTCATGAAAGAGGCGGGGAGGAGTCAGAGCCCAGAAAGCTTTGACTGATTTATTTTTGATTTCCATAACTTGGTAATGACCAAACCAAACTTCTCAGAAAACTTAAAAACAAAATTGTGCTTTGGCCTGAGACCCAGTGATTCTTGCTTCAACCTGAAGGAAATCTTCCAGTTTAGTTATAAATCCCTGAAAATCTCATTTTATAATGGGGATGCTGAGAGGCTCGGAACAATTTTAACAGCCCAAGCTGGGACTGCTTTGAAAGGATGGATCTGCATATGTGGGGAGGTTAAACCTTTCTTAAAAGTGATGGACCGTGATTGCACTCATCAAAATAGTTTCATATACTGTTTGTTACACAAACAAACAAAGTTTACCTTTCCTCTTTAGACCCATTTGGTTCCCAAAGGGGGCCTCTGTGTGGGCCTCCAATAATAAAACTTGCCGCCGCCCAGTCCCTGGCTCTTCTGTCTTACCTTTCCGTTCATAGATCCCATGATTGGAGGTCTAGCCGTGCTCGTATGTGTACAGAGCAGAACTTGTTCTCTTGTTTTCTGACACCAACACCTCTTGGTTTTTTATCAATGCCATCATGTATATAATTTGTAGTTTAGTGAACAGTCAGTGCAAACTCACACACAAGACGACTCATCTGGACGGCAGATTTATGGGCACTGCGTTTAAAGAGGAGAGCAATCCTATGACAGTGGCTATTGACTGAGTGTGGAACGGAAACTTCACATGGGGAGAGCATTTGACTTTAACCGGGTGGTCTCCAATTGCCCCGCAACATGGCTTCAGTTCTCAAATTTCATTTAATATGGCAGAGAAAGATTCACTGGACTTTGGAACCCAAAGGGATTACGAATCTAGTCAAGAACTGGTTCTTTTCTACGAAGATGGGCAACGGGGAAAAACCACCCTATTAATTCCTATTTCTAATGCATCCCTTGTCCTTTTCAGGAGAGGCAATCAATCTTTGCTCCCCAAATGAACAGCAGAGGGGAGAAAAATAATGTTAGCCGTGCCTCCCACTTGTCAAATCAAATGTTAGTGAATCATGTCTTTGAGGAAACGGTTTTCTCGAAGAGTTTTCTTCGTCTTTTTTCGTGCTCTCACTACAAAAGGCTGCAGAATGACAGTCATTAATGCCTCGTTGTTCATAAACTCCACCTTTTCTCCTCTCCCTGGGCCTCTAGCACATTCTGTGGGCCATCAAAAAGTTCATGGAAAGATTCCATTATCTTCCTCATTCCACTTTCCCACCTACTTTTTGATGCCCCCCGTAGACTGCCAATGCTTAAGACAGACACACGGCCTCTTGGGGGAGTCAGGAATAGGCACAGTGACCAGGAATGACCTATGGCATTGCCTGTCAACCACATAATCTTTTCCCTTTAAAGTCAATTGCCGCTCAAATAGTGTACCTTGTGGGAAGAAAACAAAGCCACAATGGTAACGGGCTTTTTTGGGTTTGTTTCTTCATTACTTCATGAGCATTAGCTTTACTAACTAATGACATAGCTCAATGCTGTGAGTGGCCAAGTCATGGGGCGGGACTCCGATGCTTTGAGATTTAATTTTCCCACTTCCTCGCAATGCAGACAGCCCGTTTTATTTTTCATAAAGGAAAGAATTCCCAAAGGTGAATGATGGATGAATCCTAAATAGTCGGTGTCTACTTTGAAAAAGCACCTGGAAGCCAGGCTGCCTCCTTGCATTCATACAGATCTTTATTATGATTTAGCATTCATATCGCATTTGGTATTTGCAAAGGGGTTCGCACTCATTTTTATAAGCTATTCTTCATGCCGGTCCTGAGAGGCAGGTTCATTCTCCTCAATTCCAAGCTGACGGGCCTGGCAGAGGGAGGCTGAGCATCTTGCCGGAGGCTCCCGCAACACGGGGTACTTCCCCGGGCCTGGAGCATGCTGAACCATCACACTCCTGGGGCATATTGACGAGCGCTTCTCTTCAGAGTTGAATTTACTTTTAAAGCGTACTCTATTTGACTAAGGCACTGCTTTCAGTGAACGAATGGTGTAACCAGTGCATATTATGCTACGGAGAAGCAAGGTATCGAATATGACCTCAGACAGCTCATATGATGCTCTTGGTGTTTTGAAGAATAGTGGGAAACGCTGCTTCTCTGGCCTGGACTATCAAGGAACTGTCCTTTCATCCTCTTCTTTTTTGATTTTTCTCCTCTTCCCTCCTTGTCCCTCTTCCCCTCCCTTATGGTAAAGGCAAAACAAAACAAAAAGCAACACCTGCTGCTGTCAAATCAATTCTGAATTATAAGGACCTTCTATAGGATAGAGGCGCCCTGGTCATGTTGTGACGTGGAGAGCTACTAGCCTCAAGGCCAGCAGGCTGAGATCACTAGCAGCTCCCTGGGAGAAAGATAGGCTTTCCCAGTCTCAGAAACCCATCAGGGCAGTTCTACCCTGCCCTACGGGGTTGCCTGGGTCAGAATGAACTCCACGGCAGCCAGCGAGTTTTTGAGGCTGAACCCGTTATCCTAGCCGGCAGTCCTGTCTGGTCTTTCTCCCGCAGGGCAGCAGCTGGGCTCAGTTAGTAGCTGACCATTGCCACTCTGCCATCAGGTTTCTGTCTCACGGTAAGGCAAGTCACCAGCTCATTTCTAAAAGGCTGTCAAGTCCTGGCTGACATAACTCTTCTAAATTTCCTGGTTGAATTCTAGGCACACAGGTGACTAGCCTATCTCACTGTATTGGTGGTAGTACATATGCTGGACATCTCTGCCCCGAATTAGGCTTCAAAAGTAAGTCTAACTTCCCAAGATTTATACAGAGGAAAGAGGAGGCTGAATAACTGTTCTGGTAGCTTAGGCATGTTTTAATTATCTGCGTGATTTAGGCTAAATCACAGTGAGAAAATGGAATTGATTTACTTGCTTTTGGTAGGAAGGTGGCTTGCCAGAGAGGGAGGCGGAGTTGCCTTTGGCATATGGATGTACAAACCGGGTCTTAAAGGATGGAGTCTGGATCTAACGTCTAATACAGCCATTCCTGCCCATACATTCAGCATACATTTTATCAAGTGGCCATTGATCAGTACTTACGTTTCCTTCTTCCAATCCTCACTGCAACAGGAAGCATTTGAGAAATGACCTACAATTTATGATGCTTTATCAATGTTTTTACTCACTATGGAGGAAAGTGTGAGGAACATATTTCATGATGAAGTGGGCTTCCAGTTAACAGGACAAAATGAAAGCAAAGTCATAGATCAGTGTAATATGTCAAGCATGGAAAGGATTCAATTTGTTGTAAATAATACCTGAGTTGCAAAAGAAATACAGCAGCAGAAATCAGTTTATTCTATATGTGAGAAAAGAAAATTACAGCTGAGAGGCTGTAACAGGCTCCATTTATCCCTTGACAGAAATTCACGTTGTTTGTGTTTATCCTCTCTGGGTGATCAAGGACTCTATCTATCTTTGGGATTTTAGAAAGGTAGGAAAACACATTAGATTTCCCACGGCAAAGTTAAAATAATTGACCTTTAAGCGCAAAGCATTTTGCTGCTGATCTATGAAGATTCAACATTGGATATTTCACTACTTAAAAAGTGTTTCTCAAATAGTAGTTTTACGTCTGCCTGTATTGGAATCAGTCAGGTTGCTTAGATTAAAAAATAAAAAGATTTTGTGACTCTGCCATAGAATTGGCAAATCTTTGAAGTTGAAGATTCTGGGTAACACTCTAGAAAGCCCTGTAAGGGCATTCTGCTCCATCACACAGAGCCTATGTATGAGTCAGAACCAACTCAATGGCAAAAGGGGCAATAGCCACACAACTGCCAAATCTCAATCGAGGGAGTCTGGCAACTAAGAATCTATGTCGTGAAGTAAATGACCCAGGTAATTACCATTTTAGGCTTCCCAGACTTACAAACAAAACCAAGCAAAACCCACACAAACCGCCTCCCCCCCTTCCAGCCTGGGATGTCCAGTTAAAGCTGGATTTCAGATAACTTAAGAAAATACTTTTAGTACAAGTATGCCCCATGCAATATCTTGGGATGTACTTACACTCAGAAAGCATTATTTATTGTTAGTCCCAAATCGCATTGAATTGTGTGTCCTGTTTTGTGCACCACTGAAGTTTAAGAAACACTTCTCTTAGGGGTATATGCAAGTATTTTAAACTAGCAGTGCAAAGCACCAAGCTAAACCTTTCTCTGGGATGAGAGGTGGTAGGGTTTTTGCTCATCTGAGCGCAGGACTGGGAAGAGCAAACATGGGTGTGAGCAAAGCCCTGCTCCCCTCCTGTTTGACAAGGCAAGCTTTTCCCATAGGAAAAACAAGAAACGTAGGGAATCTGAATGTTATCAGTGCACACACTATTATCTCTCTCAAGCTTGTCCTTTTAGCAGGAGGGAAACAACCACTTCCTAGATGGACAAGTTCCCTGCCTTCTTTGGGAATCTCTAATCAGTTTCAAAATATTGGGCCTTGCCATGGTCTCACTCTTTATTTGATCCAAATCATTTCAGGGAAGTAAAGTCAGTGTAGGCTATAGGAATGCTGTTTGTTGGTGTGAGCTCTAGTTTCGTTGAGAGGAGAGCTAGATTAGATGATCTTTTACATCTATAACAATGCAAAGCGTGAGTCACGCCATAATGTGTGCAGGGGTGTGAGACTGGGTGTCGGGACATCCAGGCTCATGGCATGTACTTACTCTGCAGGGGGCTGTTAGGTCTGACTGTATCGGAAGAAAAGTAATTTTTCCTTGCCTACATTGAGAGTCAGGCATCCTTTACTTTATTGTGCTCTGCTTTGGCGAACTTTTCAGATGTTATATTTTCTGACAAATTGAAGGTTTGTGGCAATCCTGCATTGAACAAGTTGATTGGTGCCATATTGCGAACATTTTCATAATGTTATCGCTTCCTTAACAGAAAAACCAAGCCCCAAGTCACTGTTGTTGAGTTGATTCTGACTCATGGAGACTTGGCTGCTTGCTCCTTAGGGTTTCCGTAACACTTCCTGAGATGCAGCTAGGGGCTTGAACGGCTATTTAAGTCAGCAGCCTGACCCAGCACAGGCTCCTTTAAGAAACAACATGACAGTGCGAACACTGTTCTAACTAACAACTGAGAAACTTAAAAACCGGGTGCAGCGCCTCGCGTTAGCGCACACGTTCCTGGGGCAGAGTCTGGCACCGAGCCTGCGGCCCCTCGGCGGCTTGCGTGCTGCTGCATCCAGTCTCCATTCCGTGGATTACGACGCGCAGCCACCCCACGGGACCGACTAGCACGGCCCGTGCAATTTTCTAGGAAGATCACGAGGTCTTTTCCTAGAGGAGGTCTTTTTCTTCAGGTGGGTTTTGAACGGCCAACCTTTGGGTCAGCACCCCAAGCACTTAGCCATCGTCCAGTCAGGACTTGTTTGCAGAAACATTCCCATCCACGAACGGGTTAAAATCGGCTCCCGGGGTGGGGGTAGGGGGTGGTGGTTGAAGAAGACTCACAGAAAGGAGATTCTCTCTAAGAACGTGTTTTACTCGAACTTCTTCCCAGCCGAAAATCAAGGACTGCTTTTGGACTGACTCGCGGCACACGGCCAGTTTGCACGGAATTCACTGCCCAAAGAGACCCAGCTGCAGTCGGCGACTGGAGTCGCAGGCCTCAGCATTAGCGACGTTATGCTAGTTCCCGTGGGGAAGCTTCATCCGGAACACGAGAAGCAAACCCTCCTGTTATGTCTAAACACAAGGCGTCTGCAAACTGAAGGAATAATTGCTGCGCCAGTCCTGTCTGAACCTTTCCTAAATAATTTCAATTATATTGACTTTTTTGGCCCTTTAACCAAGCCATCAGCTTTCTAGACAGCCTTGCTTCCCATTTTACAAATCCACAGCCTGTGCAAAGAGCAAGTGGCCCAAGACGTTTTATAAACCTGACTTCATTAATCCTTCCCATAACCTTGAGAGTTAAAATGTCTATGCATCCTGAGGGCGCCAAGTTTTGTATGTCAAGAATAAGGCCCGGCGAGGTCATCATTGCGCTAGAATTAGCGAGTCTTCTGAGAAATGAATACGTCTCACCAATCCACCTGTGATTGTTCATTGTAAGATCTGGGTGGCTCTAGTACTAGGTGATCTATGAACAAAATACGATCCCTGCTCCCGGAAGGTTCGTACCACATTTTGCTATTTCTCTTAGATATCCTTTTCACATTAGTCTAATAATGTACCGGAATCACAGTCACTGTCCAAATTGCTTAGGCACTTGGAGATTCTCGGACATGGATGGTTACACTATTTTAAGATCTCACACAAGAGTTTTGGTACAATGACCTCTTATTGTCTCTGAACTATAGTTTCTGCTTCAAGCAGGTTTAATACCAAAAAGATGACAGCATTCCTTTAGAAGACAAATGCAAACCCAGCTCTTTACTCCTTGATTTGAAGGTTGTAAAGGCAATAAATTGACTATGGGCGCTGGTTAAACGTTGGCTTGGTGGGAGGCTCAGAAGCAGAAAGGGAGGTGTGAAACTACTTGAATAAGAGGACGCTTGGACTCCACACTTGGAGGTTCTTTCGGTACCTGCTCTCATGACCAAAGACAACTTTTGCGTGGGGAGGGTGTCGATGTGTCCACAGCAGAGGACTCTTACTACTTCCTGGTAAAATAAGGAGGTTAACAGTTGAGTTGTAGAGAAGGTCGCTGGCTGTAAAGCAGAGCCTCCTGAACTCCACTGTGTTTATTGTCTAAGAAAGAACCCTGGGTCTGTTAGACACCTTCTGGGGAAAAGTGACAGGCCAGCTTACATGGTCTTGTGAGCGAGAGGACTAGATACAGAGGAACAGAGGTGGCAGGCAGTGTGAGCCCCTGCTAGATTTATTTCAGCTCTTATAAATAAAAACATGAGCAGCGCTTCTCCACATAATTATTTACAGAAGAATTTTAAGCAATGGGCCCTTTCCAGGCTAAGCACTGAATGCTAAAGTTTATGATGTACAGTGACTTTGGCTACTGTGGCCCCAATTTGGACAAATCTGCCATTAACACCAGCGTGGCAGTGATTTTACTGGGGGTGACAGATTGTGAGGTAGGGAGAGTAATTCAGACTATTACCTGGGTGAAGGCATGAAGGCTCAGTGATATATGAAGACCACTTAAATTCATTGTATCTTGTACATCACATCTTTGATAGATTATAGCTGTGGCATTAAAATGGAAATGGTTTCTCTGAGGCCTGACAGGGGCTGGGGTGACCCGTGACCTCCCTCTGAGGAATGTGACTGACCGAATTATCAGTTAAGAGAAAAATCTACGGGGAATAGACTCACAGTGATGGCGAAACCACCACGCATCTCTATCTATATTTTTTAAACCTAGATATGATTGAAAGCTCTAAGACACCAGCCTTGCTTCCAGCGCTTCTCCTCAGCCTGTCCTTCCTTCCTTCCTGCCACCATTCCTCCCACAACCCCTCCTTGAGCCCTCAGCTCAGATTCCACACCGGCAAGGCCCCCAATATTGATTGAAAAATTGTTATTGGAGATCGTAGGCCTTCTGCACACTGCCTACTGATTTAATTTGGAAAACATTTAATTTTATGAAGCGGTAAATGATGGTGCCACGCTCCCCTGTGCTCGGGAGCAGCTGGCTCTTTACCCACTCACCCGCCCAAGTCCCAGGCGTCCGCCTGGCAATCATGTGCTCCCTTCCCCTTTGCTTAACAAGTTATTTCAATTTCTAAACGAAGGCTGAACAAGAGAAAGACAACATGCAAATTGAGATCCAAGCCGCCATTCACACGTGAAAAAGTTCCCCTGGAATTCCCTCAACTCAGCGCCCCCCACGCCCCCCCTTCCTCTCTACATCTGTCAGGAAAAAAACAGAGCCCTTGTTCTCCTCAGATTGTTTTCACCAATGACCTGACACCACCATCTATAATTAATTACATCATTTACATTAGACCTTTGACTAAACAAATACATAAATCATAGGCAGAGTCAATAGGTGCAGACATATTTAATCATGTTCTAAATAATGATTACTGCTCCCATAATGCAATAATTATTTTCAGCAGCTGACTTGAATTAATCTTCTGTCAGTGTGCCATCTGAGGGGGGAAAAAAAAAGACGGAGATGAAGAAGGCAGCGTGGATGATGGAGGAGCTGTGCTGTGTCTCTCCGTGGCTCTGCTTTTCCGTCTCCCCGGCAGCTCTCCCTGTCCCCCTCTTTCTTCTCAGGACCCCTTCCCTACTTTTCTTTGTCTTCTCCGGCTCCCCTTTGTCTTCCTGTCTTACTCAGATCTGTGTCCCGTCCCGGTCCTTTTTGCCACCTGCCTCCGTGTCTTCTAACCTATGTCCCTCAGCATGTAAGTTCCTCATTGGTCCTAGGGCTGGGCAGTGCCCTTGGGGACATCTCATCTCCCCCTGGCCCTCACATTCACTTCCAGGCCCTCCCGTCACCTGCGCTCATCGGTATCTCCCTGGACAGACTGAATGTCGGAGTGGCAGAGAAGTAGAGCTCAACATAACTTACCCTTTCTCCTCCTCGGGGCAGCTCCCCCTAAATCAGTTTCCACTTTGGGATGGCGAATTGATGGCAGAGGAGGGGTAGTTAGAAAACAGGGTGCTCTACAAATGCAATACTCATAACTTTTGGACTAATTTCGCCTTTGTCACCAGAGAGGGGAGAATAAATCAGCGTTTCTAGGTGTCTGTGGGTGGCTTCTCCCCTTTAGCTTAGAATCGTATCTAGTCTTTGAAAATATTTTATTTGGGATAGGCACCACAGGGAGGGACTGGTCCTCAGGTAGAAAAATAGTGCGTTCTGTTGTACCTCATGCCGACTCATCACAGGCCAGGCCAAAGAGTAAGAAGCGACGACTTAAGGAACCACAGCACCCCAGGATTCATTTAAATACAGCATTTGTGGTCCTACTTTCAGGACCCAGTGGTAAAGATAAAATCAATAGAACACGCTATACACTGCCTTACCTTATGAACCGTCCCTCCATTTTTTGGTAACGTGGTAAACACTTGTTACATAGAAGGGAAAACGTCATTTTTTGGTATTTGTCAGAGATGTTGGTTCCTTGGAGCTAATTTTAATATCCTCTCTCGAAGACTTTTCTGCAATGACCTTTTTTAATTAATGGTTGTCCTCAGGGATCCAGGGGGTGGGGAGGATCACCTATCCATGAAATGGGGAATATATTTCCTAAACCTCTTTTCTCTGTTCTCATCCAAAAGCGTAAGTCATTTGCGATCCAGGGAGCACTCACCCTAAGATGGCTCACAGATGTGCCTGGCTGGCCCAGCCCCTGTTATCCTTTCAAGAATGACATTGCTTTTCCTGGTTATTTCTACACATTTACTAATTTAAGGACCATGTAATAGAACTGTAATTGGGATTTCAGTAGTTTTCTGATTAGTAGTGTGAGAGAAGACGGTCGTGGCAGGGACTATTTAGAACCACAAATGACATATCTACCAAGCGGTGGCACACTAGTGGGATACTCACTGTCCATTCAGAAGCGTCGAGTTTGACTCCTGGATAATATACCTCAAGTGAAGGCACTACCCGTCCATCAGTGGAGGCTTGTGTGTTGTTCTAACACTACATAGCACAGCTTCCGTACTAGGATAGACTAGGAATAAAGGTTTTTTGATCTCCTTTAGGAAAATAAATAGTGAAAACCCTATCGGTCACAATAGTCCTGTCCTGTATGGCATGGCATCACCGTGAGCTTTGGGGCTCGAGGGCAGCTTACAACAGCAACCTGTGTCACGCACGGTGGTAGGCACTGCTTATCCAGAAAATACATCAGCTCATGCTTTTCTTTCTAAAGTCCTTGATAAATTGCAGACAGCTTTAAACAAAATTATTTTCAGAATAGTACATTATATAATTGTAATTATTGATTACATCAGTTAGAGTGAACTTCTTTGGTGTCAAAACAAACTAGGTATGCGGCAAACAGTTCATCAAGGGCAGGAAATAAATGTGGAACTCAGTGACAAATATCCAGAAATGATAAATGTGAGGTTGAACTTTTTCTCATTTAATGAAAAGTCAAAGAGTTCAAGAGTTGGGTCATATAGTGCGGTGAATTTCCCTATATAGCCCTTTTAGCTATCATCCTTATAACTGCCACCAAATGAGGGAGTGGGGCTGTGCAAATGAGGTGATTTCAGCCTACCACAGGGCTGAACAGCTTGCTACTAATGAAAACAAGGTGCACAAAACCCATGAGGATGGGACCATGCAAATAATGCAGTTTGCCAACCTGGTCGGCTTAAAAGGACCAGTTCCAAAGCACAAAGGGACCTGGACTCCCACTAAGAATAGATGAGAGTACAGTGTGTCATTTGGAGCCAGAGTCCCTGTACTGAGAAACTCCTAGGTCCAACACCAGAGGACACAGGAGGGAGTGGCAGAAAATGACAGCGGCGGATGCAGTAGAACCAGATGACCAGTGAGTGATGGTGCCTGGATGAAACAGCTGCATTCCTAGGGCAGTCGGCTGCTAGCACATTGAGGTATCTCTGGGAACTTGGTGAAGTAGACTTCTTGGGATCATGGGAGCAAGAGAGCTGAGCATCTTCAGATGAAGGGTTGTTCGTGGAGTGGGGTGCCCCCACATACTTATTGGTGGAGCTAAGGAGATTTGTAGCACTGGTCTGAGCAGGATACAGGCTAGACCAGTCAAGAGACTTAAGGGTCCAAGGGCCAGAAAGAGGTCTCCCTGCCTGCAGGCACCAGCTGAGAAAAGGGTGTCCTGATAGAAGAAATGTATCCTGGTTCTTTCTAATCTGGAATTGTAACCTGTTTTTTTCCCCTAATAAACCCCATAATCACAAGTATTGTCTGTGATTTTGTATGAACACAGCCATGGATTATCATACCCAGAAAGAACTAAAGAGTGTCGTGGGAAGGGGTGGATGTGCCAGAAGTGGTGAAAAATATTGGAAAGAGATTATACCTGACCTCTGCTCTGTGGGACTCAGCCTTGAACTAATGCTGAGCAGAGTCTCTCTTTCACTATGAAGGTAGAGTTGGGCAGTTGCCTCATGACATATTTTCACAAGTCAGAAGGAAAAAGTGAAGCATTGTTGTTTTCAGGTGCCATTGAATATGTTCCAACCCTATACTCAACAGAGTAGAGAGGGGGAGTCGATTACAAGGATCTACATGTGACTTCCTCTCTGGGGGTATGGACAACAGAAAAGTGGGTGAAGGGAGACATTGACAGTGTAAGATATGACAAAATAATAATTTATAAATTATCAAGGCTTCTTGAGGGAGTGGGGAGCAGAGAGGGAGGGGGCAAAATGAGGAGCTGATGCCAGAGGCTTAGGTGGAGAGCAAATGTTTTGAGAATGATGAGGATAACGAATGTACAAATGTGATTTATACAATTGATGCATGTATGGATTGTGATGAGTTGTATGAGCCCCAATAAAATGATTAAAAAACAACTGTTAAAACATATTAATAGTTCAGCATAAAATATATATTGAAAATAAAGAGAGTGTGTTTATAGTAAAAATAAGATAGTTCACCACCATTGATGAACTATAGTGCTGTCTGGAATTGCTTATCCCAAATGAGAGTGCTGCTTACTAATTTCTCTCGGGAATGAAGGGCAAGGGACCAAATGATGTCCATGTCTTCTTTATAATCTTTCATTGAGTTGTATTTTATGTTATTTATTTAGTGTGGACAAAAAATATATTAATAAAAAAGTAAGATGTAGTAAAAATAGGAGGACATCCATTTCATTGGGATGCTGTGAAATTTAAATGGTCATGTATTTATTGAAATGCAATGTACATGGCCATAGGCCTCACACATAACGAATGCTCATTAAATCATTAACTGGACACTGGTATCAGTGCTACAGAACGAACAAGTCTATGTTATTAGGATACTTATCACTGAAGGATGGCGTGGCTATTTTTAGATAGCTTGGAACAAATCTTTGTAAGATTCTTATCTAGCCCTGAGACATATGTTCCAATATATATGTACCCATGTATATGTATATGTGTGTGTCTATGTACATTAGAAACTGGGTCTTTGGCTAGCTTTTAGATTCATTCATTCCTTTGTTCCTTCATTCATTATTCTATGTGTTACAAAAATCCATATTCTAGAAATGGAGACAGATACACAGCTAATATCTTTAATAAAACTAAAAAGTGTAACACAATGCTCCATATTCACCTGTTGCTAAAGCGGATGGGCCCGTATTTGGCACCTCTCCTGTGGTGCTGGAGGATGCTGGAGTTAACAATATTGTTAAACCAGAGCTAGGGACTCCAAAGAGAAAAGCCCAATCCAAATGACCAACATGAACAGAATGGTTCCCTTCTTTACTTGACAACTCAGTGGCTTTTCCCGAAACATCAGCCACACGCACTTCTGCATCCTTGGTAAGCACTGTTAGCTGTAGTCTTTTCTGTGTATGAAGATGCTCCTAAATACAGAGAAGTTTTGGAGGAAATAATAGCAAACACTTCTTTTGACATTCATGGACAAAAAATTGTGGTATTCATAACTTAGCAAATCAAGAAGTTTAGAGAAAAACAGAGGAATTGTGATTTTTGGCTACCCATTTGAAATATTTATGATGGAAAGTGAAGAAAGAGTCCTCTTTTCTCCAACCAGGCCTACATTATATCCTGATTAATACTGCATGATGAGTAGGCTATAAATAAACAATAGATAGAAATAAAATAGTGAGTATAAGAATAATTATTGATATAAATGATCAATGAATAATACATACATCTAGCACTGAGATGGAATGGAACCAGATATATAATTTAATTGAGCTCCATTTTGCATTGAAGAAGTCTTTCAGTACCAGTAGTTCAGTAAGGATTTCAAGATTCCTCTCCCTCATGCAGCCCTGCCTCTTTTTCACTCTTTTAATTTTAAATGAATGTGTTCACAGCTCCTCGCCCTTCAGGTCAGTCAACCAAAGATAACTATTACTGTAATTTCAAGTGGCTCCCTGGGGAAAATATTTGGCCTAGAGGATGGGTTTAGACCACTTGGATCAGATGTTTCCATTTTAAAAGCATCATCCCCTGCACAAATATTTTTTGGGGGGGATGGAGGACTGCATATTATGCCATTTTCTTGGAGAAAATTCTTTATTTTCAGCCTTGAGATTATTTTATTGGGAAGAGATTTTTAGATCATCAACTGACTGGGCTTTCAAACCCAAACTTCGGTT
Organism: Tenrec ecaudatus; assembly: GCF_050624435.1. NCBI lineage: Eukaryota > Metazoa > Chordata > Mammalia > Afrosoricida > Tenrecidae > Tenrec > Tenrec ecaudatus. Next base: position 138,804,415 of record NC_134532.1, read on the forward strand.
GCTTGGGAAGAAAGAAAATTGTAGTCCTCTCCTGGAAATAGCTCATAGAATTCTCCAAACCACTCCGTGAGGCAGCTGCTCATCATTTCCTCTTTAGAGATGAAACTCCGAGGGATTGGCAGATAGTTGACGGAGTTTGTAAGTGTCTAAGCAAGCAATACCCAGGGCCCACCCTCAGAGGCTTCACTGAAAGAATCAGGGCAGATGGCCAAGGCATAGACGAAATCCTCATGAAATTTCCAAGGTAAACCTATGGAATAAGCAGAGACGGAACTTCGTTACTTTGATGTCTTCACTTATTCTACATCGCTCTGCTATCTCTATCTTCTGCTTCCTTTTTTCTTTTTTGACTCTCCAGATAGACTCTATCTCCTGCCTACATAATCAGTGACTTCAGAAACCTGAAGTTTGGACACTGGCACGTGGTAGTCACACATTTATTTACTGAATGAATGAATGGTATGGTATATATACATCGTGCTTTTGAGGCTAGGCTCAGTGGTCAAACTTCCTGGGTTCACATCCTAACTCTTCCAGTTTGTATCCTTGGGAAAATTTTCTTCTTGTGTTCCAGCTTCCTTACTTATATCATGAACATAATATTAGTCCTGAGCACAAAGGTGGTGATGAGAACTAATTAATATCACATAGCAATAATGATAAAGATGATGATAGTGATAATAATGTGTCATTCTTAACCTGTCCAAAGGTGCATAGCTAGTAGATGATAGACCTGGGGTTCAAACATTGGCAGCCTAGTTCAAGAGGACGTGCTCTTCACCTTTGGGGAGTATTTTTTTGAGCCTGGTTGGAGGGATGATAGGGGTTGAACTTGAACCTATTGTTTCCATGTTCCCTGGAAGAGAAATGAGACCTTCCAGTGGATGGTGGCAACAGGTGATGCACAGGTTGCTTCTGCAATTACTCATTGTGTTAGTCACCTAATCTGGTGTCAATTTGAGGATGAAGAGTGTAGGGGTGGAGTCTAGCCTGTCAATCTGGAGATAGCCAATGAGACCTCTGTGTGGGCATGGCCTTCCCTGAGAATTCTGGGAAATCCGGTATTCCTTCTTGGAGGCGGGAGACACCTCTCTCTCTCTCTCTCTCTCTCTCTCTCTCTCTCTCTCTCTCTCTCTCTCTCTCTCTCTCTCTCTCTCTCTCTGCCACTCCCTGGGAGGCATTGCAGCGGACAAGACACATGGAACTACCTAGTGCCCTAAGTCAGAGAAGCTACATGGACCTACCCTGATGCAACCAGACCTCTGAAGCCAGAGAAGGACGTAGAGACCCCTGCCAGCACTGAGATGCTTACAGCACCACTGAATCCAACGACTTTCTACCCACTGGCCTGTGATCATCCTGCATTCAGAATCATTGCATGTGGATGAGTCTGAAGAGGACTTTATAGATCGGTATTGGATATATGGGCTAGTATCGGACTTACGGACTTGGACTGAACTGGATTGGTCTGCTTTCTCAATGTTCAATTCCTCTTGTATATAAACCTCTCCCTTATGCACATATGCGTGCTTATGAATTTGTTTCTCTAGTCTACCCAGACTAATATACTTATGCTATCTGGAATTCTTTAGGGCCATTTTCCTTTTACATTTAAAAGAAGGAGGGTTGACCAGGGCAGGAGCAATGGATGGGGGAAATGGGGTACATGTTGATTTAATATGTTAAGTATGAATTCTTGTAAAGTAACATTTTAAAGGCAAAAGAATGAGTATACTTTTTCTTCATGCTCTATTTTAAATTAGAATAACTTTTTTTCTTTGTTGGTTATACTCTCCTAAGGCTATACTGTGCACTTTATACACACTGGCTATTTTAGATTTTCATTTCCCATTACCTCATGTCCCTAAAAACTTCTGGTATGGCCGTGACAGAAGTAGCAAGCATAACTCAATTCAATCATTATGTATGGAGCACCTACCATGTGCCACGTGTAAAGTGATGGGAACACAAAGAAGAGAATATGACTCTGTCATTGATATCAAGTGGCACACGGAAGGAATTAGGAAAGCTTCTATATTCTTTATGTCATGGTTGGCTCCCACACTTGTCTATTGCACTGTGGTGGCTTGTGCGTCGCTGAGATGCTGGGAGCTATGTCCTTAGGGTCACTCTTAGTGAACAGGTTCGAGCAGAGCTTCCATGCTCAGAACAGAGCACTAGGAAGGACTGCACTGTCCACTTCTGAGGAACTGGCCACAGAAAACCTGATCTATAGCACTGAAACCTTGCTAGATCCTGAAGCCTCTTGAAAAGGAGCAGGACATTGCCAGAGGTAGTGCCAGAAGATGACCCTCTTCAGTCGAAGGCACTCAACACATGACCGAGGAAGACGGCGTTCTTCAAGTCAAGGTGACCATGATGATGTAGATCGAGTAAAACCAGTGAGAGCAAAGACTCCAGGGCCTTCATCTGATGAGGCATGGCACAAAATGAGTGGAGACAGCTGCAAGTATCAACGAATAATGAGAACTTGGAATGTACAAAGTGTAAAACTAGAAATATTGGAAGTTGAAAAAATGAAATGGAATGCATAAACATTGACCTTATAGGCATTAGTGAGCTGAAATGACGTGGTACTGGACATTTAAAATCAGAAAATTAGATGATGTACTAGTTGGGAATGAAGCAGTCAGGAGGAATAGGTTGCATTCATCATCAAAAGGGCATTTCACAATCTATTTTGAAGTACAATTCTCTCTGTGATACTATCTATCCACATTCAAGGAAATCCAATCAATACAAATATTATTCAATGTAAAAAACAAATTCAATCAATCACTAAATCTAGTGATGAAGAAGTTGAAGAACTTTACCAACATCTTCAGTCTGAAGTTGATCAAATATAAAATCACATTTGAGGAGTATGTATTTGAGGGGCATTGATAAGTATTGGCTGATGGAATGCCAAAGCTGAAAACAAAGAGGCAAGAACAATAGTTGAAAAGTATGGCCTTGGTGACATAAACAAAGCTGGAGGTAGTATGATAGAATTTTCCAAAACCAACAGCTTCATTAAAAATATCTTTTGTCAACAAAACAAAAGTCTATATATGTAGACTTCTCCAGATAGACTACAAAGAAATCAAATAGACTACATCTTTAGGAAGAGATGATGGAGAAGCTCAATATCATCAGCTGAAACCAAGCCAGGGATAGTTGGTGGAACAGAGCACCAGTTACTTATAGGTAAGTTCAAGTTTAAACTGAAGAGAATTTAAACAAGTCCAAGAGAGCCAAAATATGACCCCAAGTTTATCCCACCTGAATTTCCAGAACATCTCAAAAACAGACTTGACCCATTGAACACTGATGAGCTGTGGGAGGACATTAAGACCATCATACATGAAGAAAGCAAAAGGCTTTTTAAAAGGCAGGAAAGAAAGATCAACGTGGATGGCAGAAGAGACTCGGAAGCTTACTCTTAATTATAGAACAGCTAATGCAAATGGAAGAGATGATGAAATCAAGGAGCGGAATAGATCATTTTAAAGGGTGGCTTGGGAAGACAAAGTGAAATATTATAAGGAAATGTCCAAAGGCCTATAGTTGGTAAACCAAGAAGGAAGACATTCTCATCATATCTTAAACTGAAAACTCAAGAAAACAGCTCAAGCTTCTTGTTGAAATATTGAAGGATTTGATGGGCAAATTATTGAACAGTGCAGGAAGCATCAAAAGAAGGTGTAAGGAATAGTCACTGCATCCAAAAATTAGTTGACATTCAACTATTTCAAGAAGTAGCATATGATCAAGAACCAATGATACTGAAGGAAGAAGTTCAAGTTGTACTGGAAGCAGGGCCCCAAAATAAGGATCCAGAAATTGATGGAATGCCAACTGAAAATTTTCAACATGCCGATGAAACTATAGAATCACTCACTCTTCTATGCCAGGAAATTTGGAAGATAGCTCCTTGGCCAACTGACTGGAAAAGATCCATATTTATGCTCATTCCAAAGAAGGGTGACTGAACTGAATGCCCAAGTTACAGAACAATATCACTGATAACATGTTCAAGTAAATTTTGCTGGATTATCCAACAATGTTTGATCCAATGCTTCATCAACATTGTAACAATACACTGACAGGGACCTGTCGGAGGTTCAGGCCAGATTCCGAAGATAATGTGGAAGAAGCGATATCATTGTTGATGTCAGATGGATCTTGGCTGAAAGCAAACAATACTAGAAAGATGCTTACTTTTGCTTTATTGATTGTGTTATGGGATTTAACTTTGTGGAACATCACAGACTATGGATAGGCTTGAGAAAATGGGAATCCCAGAAGATTACATGTGTTCTTGCAGAACCTGTACATGGATAAAAAAGAATAGAAAAAGGGCATAATGCAAGGTTTAAAACCAGAAAAGGTGTCTCAGGTTTAGATCCTCTTACCATACTTACTCAGTCTGTATACAGAGCCAATAATCAGAGAAAATGAATTATATGAAGAATGTGGATTGGATTAGGATTGGAGGAAGGCTTATTAATAACCTGCAATTCAAATAACACTATCTTGCTTGCTGAAAGGAGGAAGAATGGAAATACTTGTTAATGAAGATCAGGGATTGCAGCCTTCAGTATGAATTATAATTCAGTGTAAAGAATACCCAAAACATTCACAATTGGATAAACGGAGAAAAGTTGAAGTTGTCAAAGATTTTGTGTTGCTTGCTTGGATCCACCAACAATGCTCATGGAAGCGGCAGTCAAGAAATCAAAAGAAGTATTACATTGTATAAATCTGGTGCACAGACCTCCTTAAAGTGTTGAAAAGCTAGGATGTTACTTTGAGGAGTGGGTGCATTTGATCCAAGACATGGTATTAACACATATGCATGTGAAAGTGGGACACTGAATAAGACATACTGCTGCAGAATGGATGAGGTTTAATTAGGGAGCTGGTGAAGATTACTGAAAGTACTAGAGACTATCAAAATAGCAAACAAATCTGTTTTGGAAGAAATATAACCAAAATGTTCTTTGGAGGCTAGGATGGCAAGACTTTGTCATGTTTTCAGGAGAGACCAGTCGGCGGAGAAGGACATCACGTTTGATAAAGGAAAGGAGCTGCAAAAGAGAGGAGCCCTGTTGGCAGATTCCCTGACAGCGTGACTGCATCAATGGACTCCCACATGAGAACAATTGTGATGATGGTGCAAGAGTGAGCAGTTCCTCCTTCTGTGGGACAAAAGTTTGCAGTTAGTAGGATCCAACTTGATGGCACCTAACAATAACAAACTGCTATTGAGAGTGGACTTTCTTTTTCTTTTAAAAATCATTTTATTGGATGCGCTTACAGTTCTTATCACCATCCATCCATCATCGTGTCAAGCACATTTGTATATATGTTGCCCTCATCAGTTGTGAAACATTTTCTTTCTACTTGAGCCCTTGGTAGCCCATTTTCCCTTCCTCTCTAGGTGATCTTGTGTGTAATGGAACAAAACATCTATGTCATCCTGATGATCCCGTGGGTTCAAGTCCATCATAACAGCTATTGTGAAAATCCATCTTACCAAGGGCCTTGCTTGCCATTTTGGGGTATCTACTCCACTGAATATGACGTCTTCCTCTAGCAATTGATCCCTTCTTGACCAGAAAGCAAGTAGAAATATGTTCTGTTGTGATCCAGATGTTTTTCATGGCTTAATTTTTTGAAAATAAATTGTCAGGCTTTTCTTCCTGGTATATTTTAGTACAGAAACTCTGCTTCTACCTGGCTACCATGCATGGTTCTGCTGGTGTTTGAAATGTTGATGAAAAAAATTTTTAAAATTCACTAATAACAATGAATACAAAGAAGAAAAAATATTCTAAAATTGATTGTGGTAGTGATTGTAAAACTCTTCTTGTTATGATGGAACTATTGAATTGTGTGACATATGGATGAAGTGATAAAACTGTTTAAAAAAACAACAGGGAAATACGGGTGCCATAGTTTCCAGCAGCAGAGAAACATGTAAGCCACTGTAGCATGACAAACTGGCCGGTCAGTGGTGAGATACAGTTTTATATTATATATGAAGACATCCTTTATAATTCCACATATGTATGTGCATTTACATATAATTTATATGATTAGACTTAAGTCTATTATCATACTATTTCTTTTCTGTTTGTACTATCTGCTCTTTGTTCCTCTTTTTCTAGCTTTTTAGAAAAAAATATTTCTTCTGAAATTTCGTTTAGCCAAATTATGTTGTTTTTTAAGAAAAACTCGCTGTTTTTATAATTAATACTTATACCGTGTTTCCCCAAAAATAAGACATACCCATAAAATAAGTGGTAGTAGGATTTCTAAGTATTTGCGCAATATAAGCCATCCCTTCCCCCCCCTCCCCCCCATAGACATAGCGATAGACGTGGCTCTGCAGCGCAAGTGTGTGGAGCGGTCACGAAGCCGGGCACCCTTCTCATCCGCCCTATTGTGACAGCGACTGTCTCAGAGGTGACCAGAGAGGTGGGGGCAGCCTATCAACAAGGTCGGCTCCCTGGTCAGGTCGTGGTTGTTCTTTCTGTGCGTGCTGCAAGCTGAGGCACGGAGGGAGAGATCCAAAGTGAAAGTAAAACACTCCCAGGTAAAGTGAGGAGCAGGACGCTCTGCTTTAGGGATTGTGTGTCCTCAGGGGGAAGAAGGACAGCTTTGACTGTGGGTCCATGTTCCAGAAGAAGACGACTTAACTAGATTTGAATAAATGTAGAGTGTTGTGCCATACTTAATAAAAATAAGACATCCCCTGAAAACAAGCCATAGTGTGTCTTCTTGAGAAAAAAACAAATATAAGACAGTGTCTTATTTTCCAGGAAACACGGTATATACACTTTTAATATATCATAGTTCAGATCCGAGTAAAATTCCACCATTCCATGTATATTTTTGTTTATTGCCATTAAGTCATCTCCTTATGCAGAACAGAGGGAAACATTGCGTTGCCCTCACAATTGTTGGGCTCAAGCATTCCGTGTTTAGTATAAGTTGATTAGGAGGCCTAGTGGCACTATGGGTGAGGGGTTGGGCTGCTAATCACAAAGTTGGTGGGTCAAACTCACCTACCAATACATGGTAGAAAGATGACGCTGTCTGCTGAAGATTTACAGTCTTGGCAATCCTATATGGTTTTGATATGAGTTGGATGAGGAATTCTGGTGGCATTGTGGACTATTCACTACAAGATTGACACCACCAGTCACTATGTGGGAGAAAGATGAGGCTTTCTGCTCCTGTAAATATTTCTCTCTTACTACCATCCAGTGGATGCCAACCCATGGGTGACTCTGTAAGACAGAGTAGACCTATTCCTTTGAGTTTCTGAGACTGTAACTAACTCTTTATGGGTGTAGAGAACCCAGTCTTTCTCTCAAGGAGTGGTTGGTGGTTTTGAACCACTGACCTTAAGGTTAGTAACCAGATACTTAGGCATTATGCCACCAGGGCTTCATTGTGAAGATTTATAATATCAGAAATACACAGGGGGCAGTTCTATGCTGTCCTATAGGATCACTACGAATCAGAATTGACTCGATGTGAAGTGGAGGAGATGAGTCAAAATTGACTCAATGGCAGTTGTGTTATCTTAAGTAGCATTTTCTAGTTTTATATTTAAGTCTAGTGTTCTTTGTAATGACCACGTAGAACTCACAGGAAATATTAATAATTATAGGGTTTATTAAGGAGGTTAACAGGTTTTAATGCAAGTGAGAAATACTTAGGATACAGCTGATCATCAGGATGCATTATGAAGTTCTTCCAGGGCTGCTAATAAATGCCCAAAGGACCTGCAACCCCACGATAAGTCTCACCCTAAAGCCACTCAGCTCAAACTCATTGAGTCATTAAATCTAACTCCCCAATGAAGTGCCTAGAGGCATACCACTCCACAAACCAATCTCCTGCCCCAAAGCGCAAAGCACTTGGCACCTCGTGATCGCACTGGCCGGTGTGCTTCTTCCATGTGGGCTTTTTTGCTTCTGAGCTAGAAGGCCGCTTGTTTGCCTTCAAGCCTTTAAGACCCCAGACACTATCTCTTTTGATAGCCAGGCACCATCAGCTTTGTTCGCCACATATGCTTATGCACCCATTTTTCCTCAGCGATCGTATCATGTAGGTGAGCACACAATGATGTGATTTTTTGTTCTTTGATGCTGGATAACTGATCCCTTCAGCACATTGTGATCACACAGGCTGGTGTGCTTCTTCCACGTGGGCTTTGTTGCTTCTGAGCTAGATGGCCGCTTGTTTACCTTCAAGCCTTTAAGATCCCAGATGCTATATCTTTTTGATAGCCGGGTACCATCAGCTTTCTTCATCACATTTGCTTATTCAGCTTTCAGTGGTTGTGTTGGGAAGGTGAGCATCATAGAATGCCAATTTAATAGAAGAAAGTATTCTTACATTGAGGGAGTACTTGAGTGGAGGCCCAATGTCCTTCTGCTACCTTAATACTAAACCTATAAATATATGCACATAGATCTATTTTCTCATCCTCATATATAAGTATATTTGCATGTGTACATGCCTTTATCTAGACCTCTATAAATGCCCTTTGCCTTCCACCTCTTCCCTCTATTTCCTTTGACTTTCCTCCTATCCCACTATCATGCTCAGTCCCCACAAGGGTTTCAGCAATTCCTCTTAGTCACATTACCCTTGATCATGCCCTACCAAGCCTCCCACACCCTCCTCACCACCGATTTGGATCACTTATTGTTCCCTTGTCCCTAGGTTTGTTAACACCACTACCTTTCTCCCCAACTCCCCCTCTCCCATGTTCACCCGGAACTGTTGGTCCCGTTTTTTTCTCCTCAAGACTGTTCATCCAGCCTATCTTATTTAGACAGACATGCAGAGATAATAACATGCACAAAAACAAGACAGAGCAAAACCAAGCAACAATATACAACAAAACAAAACAGCAACAACCAATGACTAAAAACAAAACACAACAAGAAAGAAAAGCTTGTAGTTAGTTCAAGGATTGTTTGTTGGCCTTTAGGAGTGTTTTCCAGTCCACTCTGTTGGGGCACCATGCCCTGGCCCCAAAGTCCACCTTCAGCATTCCCTGGGGACCTCGCCGCTCTGTTCCCTTGCTGTTCTGTTGCACCCCCTTATTTTTAAAACTTTAAGGTGGCCTTGTACAGCTAATGTGCCCAAAGGCAATACACTGTTTGATTTTTTGGCTGCTGCTTGATGACCATTCATCAGATTACATAAAATCGGATATCTAAAATGAAGAAAAAAGTTAGTGACTTGAGTAAGCTTGAGCTTTATTTCTCTCTATGAAAAGACTTCTGAAGATAGGTGGTTTCTTGATCCCTAGAAGGATGTCGGCATCTTCTGTCTTTTTCTATCATCCTGGTGCCTGGTCCACCGGAAGGCCGGTGTTGCAGCACTCCCAGCTGCTGTTTCAATAGAAAGAAGAGCGAAGAAGTGGGGGAAGGGCCAATGCAATGATCATTTTCTTTAAAGAACTATCTTCGAAATCCCAAGTGCCACTTTTGCAATTATCTCATTATTAGAAATTACTCACAGGAGTAATAAGTACGCCACGTGAGTGATAAAGGAAGTTGAAAGTTGTAGTCTTTTTAACCAGTGGTATAATGGTTATGAGCAAAACGTTGGGTTATGTTGCTGAGGACAAAGAGGAGAATAGATATTAGATGAACACACACCAGTTTATTTCCCTCCTTTTATGCCAGAGGCTTAATCTAAGAATTAAAAGATAAGGTGAAAATGAAACACTTGGCTGAATGTTTGGCTTACATTACATGATCTGTAGATGTTATCTACCCAGAGCTGATTCAAAACAACTCTTTTTAGGAAGCATTGGATCAGGGTGATTCATTTAAATGGAAGCCTCTTACCTACACTGGACTGAACATTTTTTTTCTTTCATTGCTTTGGGGTAGAAGATTGTCTATGACACCACGCATATGCCTAACAGCACAAGAGCAAACAAATACCTCTCTGTTACACTATATTGATGTTGTATGCCTACAACTAATTACCCTCTGCTGATCTGAAGAGCTATTAATCTTTGTTAGAAAGACAAGCTTATTGCACCAGATGAACCTGACAAAATCAGCAAATCATACAGTCAACCAGGTAGAAATCAAATAAGAAAAACAGTTTCTTTCCGTCTTTCTCTTTTTATAATAAGGCCACTGTATTTATTTACCATGGCGTGTGAACAGTCACTTAGTGGCTCCAGTTCCTTCATCTCCATCCGTGTCTCTCAGGCTATTTGCTTTATCGTCCAGCAACCCTCAGTCAGTAAGAGAGAGCTGTCAGCATCCATCCCATATGCTGGCATCATCATCATCATCATCACCATCATCATCATCATCACCATCATCATCACCATCACCATCATCTCCAACGCCCCGTTATCTTCCCCTTCCTCCTGATTACTCCCAGCACATGAACATTCTCCTTAGCCTGCAATTTGCTTAGCTGGAGACGGTGAACAGAGGGTGAACAGAGGGAGTGGAGGCCGTCCGTCTTCCCCTTGGCCTGCCCGTCTGGGGACGAATCTAGCCAGAGAGTTAACTAAGTGCTAAGAGATAAGGACATCATCAGCCAAAGGGAGGTTGGGAGGCAAGTCCATTAAAAACACGGGAGGCTTGACTTATCGCTGCACGTGACGACGTGCTTTTAAATGTCGACAACTTCTGTAGAAATTCCATCTGCCTCAACTGGACGCACTGCAGGGAAAACTGGTAAGGTTCTGACCCTTCTCACTTATCTCAGCCAGAGCCAGATAACCTTGCCCGTCGTCTAAGAATACCCTGCCTTCCCAGTGCTCCTTTGATCTCTCTGGCTGTCACAATGAGGCCGGACCCTCGAAACTGCTCGCAGACTGGGGACACTGTGATTGCTTTCCCACCCCTTCTGCGCAAGCACACTAGTGCTTTGTTTCCAGGGCGTGGGGTGATGTCCTGGCACCTGCAGGCTTTCCCAGGCTCCTGCCGCCTCCGATTGTAGCCACTCTTTCAGGTCTGCCAATCACGGCTGCAGTGTGGCTCTGTGTTTTCAAAGGTGTGCCCGTTTTGGGATCCTTTGGCTGGAAAAATAGATTAGGAGTCAGAAACCCATATCCTAAAATTCTGGGTTGTCGCCAAAGCTATTGGCCTCGTGAAATTCACTCCGATTTGGGGGTCTTGATTTCCCCATCTGTAAAACGAACCAGGTGGCAGATGGTTTCTAAAACCTTGCACCCCCTACAACGGGGCCTCTTTTCTCTTGCTATTGGCTTCCGCCTTTTTAACGGAAATAAAGAGACAGATAGTAAAATAATAATAAAAATCGTAAAGTAAACCGAACAACCTGGTCACCAATGACCTTGAGTGCAACCCAGAGTGACCTCACAGGCTACAGAGAACTGTTCCATTGGGGTTTCTTGGCTGGATTGTTTCAGAGGCGGATTACCAGTGCTTCCTTTTGAATGCCACGGGCTGGGTTCCATCACCAGCCTTAGTTAGCAGTCAATTGCACACCCCTAGAGTCGCCCAGGGACTGTAGCCTTTCAACCCGGCCCTTCAAATGGAACCCTAGTGAACGTCTCCCGCTGCCTTGCATCGTGTGATGCTATAGTCACTCTCCCTTCTGTTCTCCCGCTGCCTTTGCCTGCCTCCTCTTGGAATGTCTAACAGTACACCCCGGGACGCTAGTCAGTCAGTGTGCTGCACGCCCCTCCTCCATTTCTCCAGAACTGCAGTCATTCCCAGGGCTGGTTTGAGAAGAGCACCATGTTGTTGGTTTCTGGACTACAGTTTGCTGGGGCTACTGGCATGTCCTTGGCACTTTGCAAAATGATGATAATATTGTCTGCTGTCAAGTTGGTCTCCAAATCATGGAGATTCTATGGACAAAGGGACGGGACCATTATGACGCACAGGCTTTTGTTTGTTGCTGACTACCTTTCTGGAAGTAGGCTACCAGGCCTTCTTAGTTTGTCTCAGTTTGGAAGCTCCCCTGAAACCTGTCCGGCATTAGCATGACAAGCAAATTTCTATGGACCTACTGGAGAAGGCAAACTTCACAATACAGTCTCAGGAAATATTTTATGGTTCTCAGAAACAGAAGTTGGGGGTGTAATAAAGGGTTCCATTTTAATTTGAAAAACAAGAATGGGGTCTAAAAAGCCCAAAACAAAACAAAACGCCAAAAGAACCAAACCAAAAAGCCAGTCAACCGACCGACCGACCGACCAACCAACCAACCAACCAACCAACCAACCAACCAACCAAACGAAAGCACATCAAAGTGGGGCAGTCTATTGTGATGTGTGGCAGCCCTGTGTGTGTCAAAGGAAACGGCTCCCTGGGGGTTTCCTGGATGCAATCTTTATGGAAGCAGATGGCCAGATCTTTCTTCTATTGCCAGATAGGTTTGAACCACCAACTTTTAGGCTAGATATTGGTGTCAGTTGCTGTCGAATCTATTTCTACTCACAGAGCCTCCATCTGACAAAGTAGAGTTACCCAAGGGGTTTCTTAGACTGTCATCTGTTCTGCATCCGAGAAGATTTTCGGGGTTTTTTCTCCTCTAGACCATTGGTGAGTTTGAAACACCAACCTTTAGCAGCGGTTGCACGAAAGAGCGCGTTTGCCGTTGTTATTTGCTGTCACATGGATTACAAGTCATGATAACCTGCTGCACGAAGATTAGATGCTCCACAGGGTTTCCAAGACTAGGAATTTTTGGAAGGAAATGACCAGGACTGTCTCTTGGGGCACCTTTGGGTGAGTTCAAACCATTAATCTCTCTGTGGGTAGAGGAGGACTTAACCTTTGGTACTTCCCAGGGACAACAGGACTCCTCTAACTGGAAAACAAGACAAAACAGCTTTCTCTCTGATTGAGGTTTTTCTATGTTTTGTCTAGTCATTGTTGTTGGATTTTTGTTATTGTTGTTGCTTGCTTGCTCTGCATGAATTTTTATTATTGCATTTTGTTTTGTATGATTGTCTGTATAAGAAATCCAAGATAGGTAGATCTATAGAGACAGTGAAAGTTGGAATAAGGAAGATGGAAGAAGAATCGATGCTTTTTAGAAATTATTAAATATTTTCATTGGGGGCTCTAATACCTCTTATTACAATCCATACATTCATCCATTGTGTCAATCACATTTGTACATATGTTGCCATCATCATTTTCAAAGTATTTTCTTTCTATTTAAGCCCTTGATAACAGCTCCATCCCTTATCCTCTCCCCCCCCATCTTCTCTCACTCATGAACGCTTGATAAGTTATACATTAGTATTTTCATATCTTACATCATCCTCTGTCACCCTTCACCAACTTTCCTGTTGTTCATTTCCCTGGGAGGGGATTATATATTGATCCTGTGATCAATTCTCCCTTTCTTCCCCCACCTTCCCCTTATCCTCCTGGTATCTCTATTCTCATTGTTGGTCCTGAGGAGTTTATCTATCCTGGATTCCCTGTGTTGTGGGCTCTTCAAGGTAGAATGGAGGTCGTGATAGTTGCTGGGGGGTGTGGTTGGGGTGGGGGGAAGGAAGGAGAAAGCATTAAAGAACTAGAGGAAAGTTGAATGTTTCATTGGTGCTATACAGCACCCGGACTGGCTCATCTCTTCCTTGTGACCCTTCTGTAAAGGGATGTCCAATTGTCTACAGATGGACTTAGGTCTCCACTCCAGGCCTCCCCAGCTGTCCCCCTCACCCCATTCACATTGGTATGATTTTGTTCTGGGTCTTAGATGCCCGATACCCGATCCCATCGACACCTCATGATCACACAGGCTGGTGTGCCTCTTCCATGTGGGCGTTGTTGCTTCTGAGCTAGATAGCTGCTTGTTTACCTTCAAGTCTTTAAGACCCCCAGATGCTATATCTTTTAATAGCTGGACACCAAGAATTGAAGCTTTTGATGTATGGTGCTGGAGAAGGATTTAAAAGCACCACGAACTGCTGAAAGAACAAACAGATCTATGTCGAAAGAAGGAAGGTCAGTGCTCCTTAGAGACAAGGGTGGCAATATTTCATCTTAGGGAGTTTTGGACTTATTGTCAGGAGAGACCAGCCCCTGGAAATGGACATCATGTTCGGTAAAGAGGGGGGGGGAGTGAAGGAGGAGGAGCTCTCAATGAGATGGATCGGCACCATGGCTGCATCAATTGGGCTCAGGCATAGGAACAATAGTGGGGGGGCCAGAGGACCCTGGAGTGTTTCCCTCTGTTGTGCATATTGTCACTATGGTCAGAACTGAAAAGACGGCACCTAACAACAACAAGGACAAGGCAGTAACGGTATAGAACAATGGCAGGGGAAGATGGGGGCGGGGATGGAGCGCTAATGGTGATGGGTATGTGTGTTAGTCTGGGTAGACTGGAGAAACAAATTCATAAACATGCATATGTGTATAAGAAAGAGGTTTATATACAAGAGTAGTTGAATATTGAAAACTTCCCAGCCTAGTCCAGGTCAAGTTCATAAGTCCGATAACTGCCCATATGTCTGACACCAACCTATAAAGTCCTCTTCAGACTCACGAAACACATGCAATGATGCTGAATGCAGGAAGATCACAGGCCAGTGGGTGGGAAGTCTTATAGATCCAGAGGCACTGTAAGCATCTCAGTGCTGGCAGGGGTCTCCATGTGGCTTCTCCAGGTCCAGGGTTCTGGCTGCATCAGGTTAGATCCATGTGGCTTCTCCTCAGGGCTGTCTCGCAGGGAGGCAGCCTTGTCAGTAGAGAGTCTCCAAAGAAGTGAGCAGAGAGAGAGAAGTGTCTTCAGCCTCCAAGGAGGAAATACAGGGGTTCCCAGAATTCTCAGGAGAAGGCCATGCCCACACAGAGGCCTCATTGGTTATATCTTGGTTGACAGGCCAGACTCCATCCCATTCACTCATAATCCTCTCAAATTGACACCAGATTATGTTACTACCACAGAATGAGAAGCAAATGTTATGAAATTGATTGTGTTGATGATTGCATATATCTTAGTATGATCGAATGTGTCATATGTGAAAAATTGCAATTAGCTATCATTTCATAATTACTAATAAAGAATATAGACACTATGCTTTGGTGAAAATATGGAGAAATTAGAACCCTTTCCCACTGATATTGTGTATGTAAGTTTATGAAAAACCTGTTTCTTAGAAACACTTGGTAAGTTCTCAGAAAGTTAGACATATGCTTTTTAATGGAGGTTTTTCTGTTTTGTTTATTTAGCTTCTTATTGTATTTTTTCTTTATATGAAATCCAGGAGAGGTGAATCTATACAGACAGTAACTGGATTAATAGTTTCTTGGGGTGGGGGAAATGAGGAGCTAATGAAAACAAGTATTAAAAATGTTTTAAAATGGGTTGTAGTGATGATTGTAGAATTATTTTCAATATGTTTAAACTGTTGTATGATATGTGAATTATATAACAACATGTCAGAATTGTTAAACGTAAAAAAAACAAAGATACAAAAAATGTGCCATCGTTGAGTGTTCTCAGACTCATAGCAACCGCAAATATGGTGTCTGAAATTATAAATACTCAGAGGAGAGTAGCCAGCCCCATCAGTCTCCATGGCTCAGGAAGCAGACTTGAACCACCGACTCTGAGGTTAGCAGTCCAACACTTACCTGACAGCACAGCCAGGTCTGCAGATAGGCTGCCTTTTGTGCAGTAGAAATTATTTGTACCACTCAGGTGCCTAGTTGGATCTAAGCACCCAAGGCTGCCTTCCCAGTACCACTGAGAAAGAACATTTCCACCTTATGTGGAATATCCAATGGGATTGTGGCTCGGAGAGATCGCTCTTGTTGGGACAACGCAGGCCGAACACTCATTATTGAGTTGCCTGGCCGAACTTTGCCTCCTGGTTTGCTCCTGTGCCGAATGCAGCACTTGAACCGAGCCGAATTCAATCTACATGTGGTGAACTTGACAGAACCCGAAAGTTTGAGATGGTCTGTAAGCAGATTGTTATTAATGAACGTTGTTAATTATCACCGTGGGCTGTATTTAAAAGTGACCTTTTGAAGAGATGCTTCGGAAGCACAATTGTTACCAACATGAGCCAGTCTTGGGCTTGCTTAGATCCCAGTGCCTTTACTTTGATGAAATGGCAACTTGTTAACATTCTCAAACGAGATGGAACTCTAAATTTAAGTGGGGTTTAATACAGTCATTTTTTGAGGAAATGTCAAACTTCAGTGCACCCCTTGCTGGCAGGGAGTTCTATGAAGGAGTGAGGGATAGAGGGATTGCGGAGCCCAGGAAGAGACCACCTAGCGGATCAGTCTCTACTCGACTCCTCCCAGCAGGCTATTCCGTGAGTTAGTTTGAGTAGACGCCCTCAATTGTGTTTGTGTACCTGTGCATGGAAAAACAGGGGCTCAGTGTGTGTACACAAGGGAGACAGGGAGAGAGCAAAATTGTCAGCAAAGCTGTCAGTGGCTTGGAATGGAAAAGCGTAACTGGCTGAGTAAATGCAGGTAATTAAATTAAATTTGAGTAGCCAGCCGCTGCTCAAAAACTGCACCACGGACACAATGCACTCGCTGTTAACGACCCACGATTTAGTTACACCTTAAACACCGCGGTTGCCTACTGCTGTAAAGTAGTAAAATTGCCTTCTTCCTGGTGAAATTTATTGCCATTTAAACATGCCAAAAGGCCACGCTGGCAGTCATTACAATAATCTATCATTTCTGCAACTGTGCTGTCCTGTCCTGTGGTCAAATTCAATCTGAGAAGGGTCAACAGAAGTTTTCCACCAAATGCTTCCCCGTTGACTCTCATCAATTTACTTTTGTCAACAAAAAGGGCATGACTACGGAATGGAATAGGAGATCCTCTGACGACCTCTGGCAAAGACCGCGAGCCGCTCTGACGTACAGTAGCTCCTCCGTCTGCAGACCTGCCTCTCTGTGTGTGACTGACTGTGCGCTCAACAGGGCCACGTCCTGCAGGAGGCATGGAAGGAACACTGCCACCTGCCTGCTGCCACCTGTCATTCTTGCCAATGCCACAAAGCAGCAGAAGAACAGCTTACACTCTGGAGCTTCCGGCTTCTTGGAAAGAAGAGCCTTGGGCCTCAGGGATGCTGTTTCTTCAGTTAGTCACGTGCTGGTCTCCTCTCCTCCGTTCTGCCTACCCCTTGGCCTCCGCCTTTCTTTGCCATTGTGCATCACGTGACTTCGCATTCAATGTTAGAGCTCAGCATTGCCACCCCTCTTGTCCACAGGAGAGAATTCTGGCTCTGTCAGCTAGAGAGAAAACCAAACCAAAGCAAAAACCGAAAGCTGCCTTTGGCCTGGATGGCTAAACCTTCAGATTTTCTCTATTCAGGAATATTAAAGGGGGGAAAACCGTGCGGTTAGTCCAGGTCCTCATCCATATTTTCTGATAAGCTCAGGAAAAGGTGATATTTCCTTTTATGGGAGAAGGATGGGTACTTGAATAACCAAACCATTTGTGTCGTGGCTGTTTTGGTTAATCTTTGAGATACAGCCATTCCTGGGTTTCTGTCTTTATTATTTCTTTTTATTATCGTTATATTGGGGGCTCTTATAACAATTCATACATCAATTGTATCAAGCATATTTGTACATATGTGGCCATCATTATTTTCTAAACATTTACATTTTATTTGCGCCCTTGGTATAGTCAGTTCCTCTTTTGGCCCTCCCTCCCACTCTCCCATCCTTGTGACCCCTCAATAAATTATAAATTATTATTACTTTCATATCTTACACTGACTTCTGTCTCTCCTCTCCCTGTTTCTTCCCCCTTCTTCTCCCCACTTCCCCCCTACCTTCCTGGTATTGCTACTCCCATTCAGTTCCTGGGGGGTTTATCTGACCTGGATTCCCTGTGTCCTGAGTTCTTATCTGTACCTGTATACACGCTCAAGTCTAGCCCGACATAAAGAGCAGGATTGAGGACATAATAGTGGAGGCTGAGGAACCCTCAAGGAGCGAGAGGAATATGTGTGTCACATCGGTGCTATACTTCACCCTGGTTGACTCATCCCTTCCTTATGACCTTTCTGAAAGGGGAGGTCCTATCGTCTAGAGAGCTGGGTTTTGGGTCTCTGCTACAACCCCTCTTGTTTTCAACAATATGTTTTGTTTGTTTGTTTGTTTTGCATCTTCTGATGCATGTTACCTGAACCCATTGACACCTCATGATTGCACAGGTTGATGTGCTTATTACATGGGTGCCCTTTGCTTCTCTGCTAGATGGCTGCTGGCTTAACTTCAAGCCTTTAAGACCCCAGATGGTATATCTTTTGATAGCCGAGCCCCATCAGCTTTCTTCACCACATTTGCTTGTGCACCCATTTTTGTCTTCGGCAATGGTGCTGGGATGGTGAGCATCACAGACTGTCAGGTTGTCAGGACAAAGTGTTCTTGTGTTGAGGGAGGGCTTAAGCAGAGACCTAAAGTCTGTCCACTTCCTCAATGTATTGCCGTTTAAATATATGTTCCAAAGCTAATATCTCTATTTCTATGAATTAATATATTTACAAAAGTGTACACCTATGTTTATACCTCTATCCATAGCTTTGCTTCCTAGATCTTTCCCCTGTTTCCTTCTACTGTCCTCCTTCCCCACCATCACACTCACCTTCTGGGTTTTTGTCGTAAGAACAGTTGTTGCTGTTTCTCAGGTAGTAGGTAGCAACAAGGAAGGGCACAGGCCTACTCTGTACGTCACAAGTAAGAATGGTCAGTGCCTCATTCCTCAGCTCATTGCTTGTTCACAGGGAGTTCTAGTTTTGCTCACAGAAGCTGGCAATAGATTTTAATTTATAATTGACCAGCAGTAGATTGTAATTTATAATCTTGCGTGGTCAGGCAAACTTGAGAATTACGTAGCATTTAGAGTATTTTCTTGATTTTGAAAAAGAAAGTGCTACATTGAATTCCTTGTGAGGCTAAGGACTTCAACAAGCAAAGGGCTGCTCTTCTTGGGCCTTTCGACACCCACCTTGACATCATGTATTATTGGGCAGGTTTCAGTTTGTGAGTGGCTTCTCTGTGAGGAGCTTCTATGTGAGTCTAATTTTAAAACTCTTTGTTGTGATGGAGGTGAATATTTATAGAACTTGTCATGAGTTTCTCAGGTAATAATTTATATTTATAAAAAACATATAAGTATAAAATATATTATATTTATATGTATTACTTATATATATAAGAACTATTAGACAAAATTTAGAGAATACATTATTATATAAGTTATATATAAAAACATATATTTGAACTCATCCATGAAAACCCCTCAATGTATTGTTAGTTATCCAACCTCCTCCCAATGTTTTCTGTTTTGATTTCTCCTGCTTTCCTAGTCTCTGTCCTTGGGTAAAGGGTGCCTTTGACCTTGAACAGGTCATTAGTCTAAGACGGAGGTGAGTTGACATCTAGACTTGAAGGTGGCTGAAGGTCATAGCATTGCAGGTCCCCCCAGTCTCTATCTGACAGAGAGATTTATTGTCCTGTGGTTTTGATTTCTGTTCCACATTTTTCTCCCACAGTATTCAGGACCTTAGTGGTTCTCAGCCTTCCCAATGCCATGACCCTTTCATACAGTTCCTCATGTTGTGGTCACCCCCAAGCATGAAATCATTTTCGTTGCTACTTCATAACTGTAATTTTGCTACTGTTATGAATCATAATATAAATATCTAATATGCAGGATCTATTTTCATTGTTACAAATTGAACATAATTAAAGCATGGTGATTAATCATAAAAACAATATATGATTATATATGGTGAAATATTTATTTCTAACAACAAATAAATGAAATTTTTTCTTGAAGCATGGACTAGCATGGGTAACAGTCTTCACACCAGGTATTTATATGTGGTCGTATCTGCATGTGGTGGACCTGCCTGGAGACAGATAGAGGAGCGGTGTCTTGGGTCCTAAGACCATGAGAAATATATGTTTTCAGATGGTTTTAGGCGACCCCTGTGGAAGGGTCATTCAACCCCCAAAGGGTCACAACCCACAAGTTGAGAACCCATATGGTCTGTTTCAGAGCAGTTGGCAGTAGAAGCTGGGCACCTTTTTGTTCCTGTCTCAGGGTTGTGGAGACTGAGGTGAGCAAGAGCCCTTAGTCCACTCAACTAGTTGTGTCCATGTGTCCTTTGATTGTCATCACTATTCTTCCTCTGGAGGGGGAGAGACCAATATTTGCACCTTAGCTTCTCATGACCACTTGTGAGCCCAGTCTCCACTCACTGAATTAGAATGTCGAACACTGTCTTTGTATTTTATACCAGTTGGCTTTGGTGCCCCCAAGCCTAGGCTTCTGAGTTCTTACTCAGTCCTTTAAGGAGTTTGGTTATGTCTAAGGTTTCATAAGTTTTCTTCCTTTAAGCACCACCACATTTGTGGATATATTTGCAGCATAGATACAAACAACCTGTGTCAAGCTTGACATCTATTCTGTGGTAGAATGCAGAAACAGTTCATCTAGATTTGTTCATTCCTTTGGTTAGAGTCTAGTCTTGAACTAAAGAAAACAACGCAGTCAGGAGTATTGTGTAGATTAGATGAAGGGAATTTAAGTGGGATATTTTACAAAAGTATGCTATGTCAAAGACTTTAAATAGTGTCAATCTCTCAACCTCATAGGAAATGTTTTTCTTATGATAAAAAAACAGATATACACGTTGTAGGGAAAATGAGAAAATACAAATATGAAAAAAAATCATCCATAATACTACAACTTAGATAAAACAAATTTCAATATAGGTGCATATAAAATGTTTATAGGAGTGCGGTTCATAAGTAACATAATATCAAACAACCAGAGACAACCTGAATGCCCACCAAAATAAATTGTACCATATTCATGCAATGGGATATTACATGGACTTCAAGAAGAAATAACTAAATTGCTCATAAAAAAAGAGATTAAATTTAGAAACATGATTTGGAGCAAAAAGGTAATGAAATTGAGGGTTTAACTGCAAAAACAGGAGTGGCAGAGGGAGGAGCGGTTTGTTGGATATACTTGGGAAAGAAACTGGAGAGTCTGTTGTCTTCATAAATGATGCTCAATCAGTCTCTCTTGTCAGGTCTAATTCCCATCTCCACTTCTAGACTAGTGGTATTCAACCATAGCACTGCTGACAGTTTGGAGCAGGTGATTCTTGACGTGCATCTGGGGTTGCCCTGCACCTTGTAGCATGCTTAACTGCACCCCTGGCCTCCACCTACTACATTTCAGCTGTACCTCCTTCCCACTGTAACATTCAACAATGTCTCCATACCTTGCCAAGTGCCCTCTGGGGGGCAACATTGCCCGTGATCGAGAACCACCATGTTACAAAAGAGCATACTGATAGTTACTGACTCAGAAGAAAGGGTGAAGTGAGTCTTGTTTTTAAAAATTCCGTGTTTTTAAACTGTAGTTAATCAGTACCTAGGATTCTCCATGTACCAAGGACCACATACATTGGTTCATCATTTGGTTTCTTTTCGTGGTGGGAGAGCCCACCAAAGTAACACAGCGCAGTCTACTGAAATGGACATGGACAGAAATGGATTTTGCAGTTTTATTAAAAAGTCCTTTGTAAAATCCATTGACATATTTTTGTTGGCTCCTGCAGAGCTCCGTTTTGTAACATCATTGATTCTCTAGGCAGTATGGAAACTTCTGGTAGGGCATCCATCCTGCTGGGTGACCTCAGGACAACCGCTGTGCCTCATCAATCCCATATGAGAAGGAGAGAAAGCGCAGTCATAACAATGAACCTGGCTAGCCCAGAAGGCCTTCTGCAGAGAGGTCTGTGTGAGGACAAACTTGTAATATTTATTGTGATTATCAGCCCCCCAGGGACTTTTTGAAGAATTCTGTCTGGTTTATCAGGCAGCTGCCCCATGGATATGCATGAAGTGAGAGGGGAAAATGGGGCTGTGGGCAGTGGGATCAGGCTAACCACAGTGCTCTGAGGGTGACCTCATGTTTACCCCCAGATGTTCAAACCGTTTCCAAACCTCGAGTCTTGGTGTGGTGCCATTTTCTATTCTTGCTAACCTTGCGAGCCAAGCAAGACTTGAGCACGTTAGTGCTGACTTTCGCCTGTGAGAGACATGACAATGTCTAGGAGGAGCCTGGCTTTTTCATTGTTCCCTGCTGATCGCTTGACTGATCATTCCTACTCTCTGCTCCAACTCTTTCAGCAACTTCCTCCTCTCCTTCCTTCTTAGCACTCGGTGTGCAATTCCACCACACACTTGACCTTGTTCCAATATGTTTCTTTGCCGAGATCTTAGTTTACTCTAGCCCATAACTATTTTCTCAAGATGAGAAAGAAACTTACAAAGCAACACAGATAAATAGAAGCATGGAGAGTGACTCCTTCTTCAGCCCCAAAGAAGCATGTGATCGAGTTAGCTTGTCTTCGAGACTGGGATTTCCCCCTTGCTTTCAAAGAGGGGAGACCAAAATCCAGACCTGTTTCTGTCGAGTGGATTCTGACTCATAGCAACAGGACAAGATAGAATAGAGCGACTCTATAGTTTTTCCAAGACTGTAAATCTTTACAGCAGCAGGCTCCTACATCTTCCTTCCATGGAGTGGCTAGTGAGTTTGAACCTCTGACCTTCTGGTTAGCAGCTGAGAGCTTAATCACTGCGGCACCAAGGCTCCTCCCAAAAAGGGTAGGCAGTTACAGTGGCTTTGGGGAAGGAGCCTCAGGTTTCAAGGAATTCCAAGCTGCAAGAGAATACAATATGAATAGTAAAACCAGCATCATTTGAAAATATTTCTTGAGAGTTTCCATAGCAGTCACTTTGATAATGTGCTTAGTTGCTCTCAAGAGACCTTCAAAGCTCCATTTCCCCCAACAATTCCCTCCATGGCTAGATTTTCTATCATTTCTGGCTAGAAATATCAGTCATTCTTTCCCAGTTAATGCAAGAGTAATCACACTGGATGACACTGGCACACTTTACATTTGTTATCAGGAAGCACAAAGGTATCAGAGGGAAAAGGGTGCATAGCCACCTTCTTTGTAAACACCTCCCAAAAGAATTAGCATTAAAAAGTTGATTAGATTAAGTATTTTCCACCTGGAAGCAGGGAACAAGGTTGAGGCATGGATAGACAAACGACAACTTAAACCTTCCTTTTTGATGTTGACTCTCAGAATATGATGCTGAATTGAATTTTCTACGGCTGACTCAATCCATTCTCAAGCTGTTCATATGTCCCTGATATGGAATAAGACATATTTGTGAAAAGGAGCAGGGGTGGGGGGGGGTTAGATCCATCCTTGAAGTAGTGACAGCCCTGTCAGCTTTAACTAGACAGAGGAAGCGATCTTTTAGTATGATCTTCACCACTTACAGATAAAGTAATCACCAAACACATGTTAGATGACACAGGATGTCTCCTCAGTGACACTTCCTGAAGTGAGGCGTGGAGGCTTAGTATGCAATATGAAACACAGGAGCCGGTACAAAGTGACGCTCCCCTACCCCCACCCCTACCGCCACACACGTTCCATAACTTGGCACCTTTTTCTAAAGGGGCCAATGAACTAAACATCAGTTGACAGCAGCTTGCACCCTTAAACACGCTTACCAAGGAGCCGTCTGCTTTAGAGACAACCCTTACCATCAATGAAAGGATTTACGAAAAAGAACATCTTTTGGATCAACACTTGATAAATAGTCACACACCCCGAAGCACACTTTTAGGATTGAATGCATAGTTTAATTTTTGTGTTTTAGATTGTGAGCTCCAAGAGATCAGGGGCTTGCCTTCCTCTTGCTTATTCCAACAGTTCTCTGAAGTGCTGCATTTCACAGATGAAAAAATGCTGCTGCTGTTGTTGCTGTAAGGTGCCATCCAGTCAGTTCTGACCCATAGAGACCCTATGCACAACAGAAGGGAACATTGCCATGGCGTCTGTCAATCCATCTCCTGGAGGTCCTTCTTCTCCACTGCCCCTCTACGTTGCCAGGCATGATGTCCTTCTCCAGCAACTGATCTCTCCTGACTACCTGTCTTACAAGTCTGCAAGATGAACCTTCACCATCCTTGCCTCGAAGGAGAACTCTGGCTGTACTTCTTCCAAGACAGACTTGCTTGTCTTTTTGGAAGTCCATGGAAATTTCAATATTCTTCTCTAACACCACAATTCAAATGCATATATGGTTCTACGGTCTTCCTTATTCAAATGTCCAACTGTCACATGCATATGAGGTGATTGAAAAGACTATGGCTGGGCCATGTGCACCCTAGTCTTCAAAATAACATCCTTCATTTTCAGAGGTCTTGTGTGGCAGATTTACCCAAGGCAACTCATCCATTCATTAGGCCTTCCGGATCTGACAATGTGAACCTACGTATAAGGTTCTCATGGCTACTTCCTCCAAAGTGAGAACTGTTGTAATGATGAAATGAAACAGTATATGAAGTGATGCTTTAAGACTTTGCTGAATCATAAAAAATACTGGTAAATGTTTAGTTCTCTTTTTCCCCTTACTTAATATCTTGGAAGATAATGATCAATATGAGATTTATGAATGCTTTGAAAATGATGATGGCAGTATATGTGCAAATGTGCTTGACACACTGGATGAATGTATGGTTTGTGATAAGATATGTAAGAGCCTCCAATGAAAGTGTTTTTTAAAAAAGGATTTAAGAGTAGGGCAAGAGGAAGATATAAAGATGAAGCTAGAAATCTGGGTAAAGTTTTCCCAGGACAAGCCTGTTATTATCACTCTGGAGCTTTCTCCCGGCAAGTGTAAAACCACTGCACACTCTGAAAGGGGCATTTGTCTGAGCCTGGATCTGCTTGGTCACCACTTTTAGCTCCTCAACAGTAGTCAGTAGATAAGTGAGTCAATGGCACATCTTCACTTTCTCTGTGTGGGCTTTGAAATTTGTCGTCTCCAGGTCATTGTCTATGTCACCTGATCCAGAACTGAAAAAGGGCCCCTGGACCAGTGTCCAGTCTGTAGGCCTGAGCATCCCTGGAAAGACCATCTAGTGTCTGGGACCACAGAGCAGTAATCCAACCCTTGCTTCTGGACTCAGAGCTGGGCTTAAGACTCCTGGAAAACCGAGAAGCTAAATGAAAAAGGCATCTTCCCACAATGACAGCAGTTTTTGAAGGAATTACAAACAGGGCGCCCATGCAGTGAAAAATTCAATATTTGGGGGTGGAGTGGTTAGAATCTCATGTAGTTTGGGTTGTGATTTTTAAGAGAAAGTGCCAAAATACTCCCTTGAACATATTGCCAGGGTCATGGCCAGGGCCATGGAAGAAGCCCATGTAAATGAGAGACTCTGAAAAGAAGATCAATTAGCTTCACAGTAATCGCCCCCTCCCCCCGAAATATGACACATCAAACAAAGCCAATCTTCTTCGAAAATACCAGAAACTTGCAAATATTACTATCAAATGATGCATGGAAGGCATATTGTAATTAATGATTTGTAGTAATAGCGAATGTTTTTGAGCATTTACTATATGTGCCAGGGCCTGTGATATATCTAAACCAACACTCACTGCCATCGTGTTGGTTTGGACTCATAGCAACCTTATAGGACAAGGTAAAATTCAGAAACATGTGCGTTTCCAAGATGATAATTATTTACGTGAGAAGAAAGCCACATTTTCTCATTTAAATGCAGTATATGTATGTGCATACATATGTGTACCCTTTAAAAATTTTAATTCTTACACCTCTATGAGATAGCTACTCTCTATTTTCCTCATTTTATGAAGTACCTTGTTCATCTTTATGCTGAGAAGATAGGAGAAATAAAATTTAAACCTCTGCCTGTTTTGGTATTAGAATTCAAGTTGATCACTACCTTGCTGCACTTTTAGAATGGAATGCATGGTAAATGGATTTTTCCTGTTCTATATTCTTTGGAAGCCACATGGTTTAGAGAGTAGGAAGTTTGGGGTCTTAATCTTCCCCCCATTCCTTGCTTTCTCCTCGTCTCCAATAGCCAGGTCGTTGTATGTACTGGGTAAGGACCCAGTCTTCTCCAGCTCAGATGCGTCCGCTGTGAAATGGAACAATAATAACTTAGCTGCTCGAAAGTGGGCGTTAGAGTGTTAGGTCATATGCCTCTCGAGGCTCTCTCCAGTTTAAGCTCCATAATTACTCATCCACTGCTCAAGTTCCTAAACACCTGTCTCAGTATTTGCCAGAGCTCAGATCTTAAATAAATAATTGACATCCAAATGCTGCACCAGCAGGTTAGGATGGAGTCAGCCGTCAAGCAGAAGCCTCCAGCGGAACGCGCCAGTGAGGAGACTTTGGAAAACAAAGATCCGTCTGAGGAAGTTCAAAGGAAGGAAGAAAAAGGTATGTTCCTAGTTAAATGCACCCATGGTGGACTGGAGACTCCGAAAAGCTCTTTTCATTTCATTTTATGTTGGAATGACTTTTAAGCAAACAATCTTGGAAGTGTTTATTTTATAACCTTCACAGTGTCCAAGAAAATGTGAACAGCCAAACTCTGGAGCACAGACACACACACGCACACGCACATGCACACCCCTGTAGTGGTGAATAGAATTTGTTTTTAGACAGCAGAAGCACCCTTCCTGTCTTGGCCATATAGGATCACAGTGACACTGCCCTCCCTGTGAAGAAGACAATGGACACTATCAGGTGTGTCAGGGACTCCTGAATGCAGAAGCCCTTTCTCTGATGTTCAATTATCCCAATTGAAACTCATTCGTAATTGCTACGTGGGAGAGAGGGAGTCATTTTTCTTATCCCTTTGATTAGAATGCAGCTCAGATTAGGACTTGGAGGCTTTGAAAATAAAGTAAATTTAAAATTTGAAAATAAGATCAAACAGACCAGATTCCACTAAAATGTGTTTTGTACCATTATGTGTATGAGGATAATTTTTCTACTCTTTCTTTTAAAAGAGTTTTTGAGCATCTTGGAAATTTTGGTTCTGTTTACCTGCCACACAGATGCCATAACAGGATGCTGAGACAGGATCTGACCAGACATCAAAGAAGTGTTTTGCTCTAGCTAGCAGGAAAAATATTGTCAAATTCTTACTATACACTTTTTTGGGAATTTTTATTTTTAAAAACTTTTAAAAACATTTTATTAGGGACTTATACCACTCTTATCACAATCCACACATACATCAATTGTGTAAAGCACATCTGTACATTCTTTGCCCTCATCATTTTCAAAACATTTGCTCTCCACTTAAGCCCTATGCATCAGGTCCTCTTTTTCTGTGTGTGTATTCATTAATGTTCTACGTGAAGGAATTATGAATCAGAATCAATTCAATGCAAACATTCCTGAGGCCTTTGCTTCTTCTCCTTGGATTTGGCCATGATCATTCCAGGTAGTCTAATGGCCATTGTTCGTGTGTGTCTGTTCCTGTGTGCAAACAGGTGCTGCTGACAGAGCCATACCTCAATTTTTGTGTGCTTTGCTTTACTGCACATTGTGATTATTAATATTATTATTTTATAAATCAGTTTATTGGGGGCTCTTATAACAATCCATACATCAATCGTGTCAAGCACGTTTGTACATATGTTGCCATCATCGATTTCAAAACATTTTCTTTCTACGTGAGCTCTTGGTATTAGCTCCTCTTTTCCCCCCACAATGATTGTTTTTAAAGACAAACGAGGGGTCTGAGATGATCTTGTGTTGAGCAAGTCTGTTGGTGCCATTTTGTTCAACAGCGTGTGCGAACATGATGTCCCTGTGTCACATTTTTGTCGTCTTCATAAAATTTCAAATGTATTTGTAATGCTATTGCACTCTTTACAGAGTATAGTGTAAACATAAGTTCTTTATGGGATGAGAAACCAAGAAAAATTGTGCGACCCAGTGTATTGTGGTCTGGAGCTGGATCTGAAATATCTCTGAGGTATTTACCAGTATTAGAACAACAGATCCGTGTTGGAAATGAGTGAGGTACTAACCCTTATCAGTCTTGAATACACCCTGTAATATTTGTTCACTATTTTAAATACGTTATCAAGTGTGTTATATTGAGGGAGAGTAATTTAATACTGTCAATATATGTTTATATTAAAATAGTTTTATTGACATATACTTCAAATATAATCCTTCAATTATGTTAAGAAGCTTTGCGTAGTCATCACAAGCAATTTCAGAACATTTTATTAGCTCCCCACTTCCCTCTACCCTTCCCTGCCATGCCCCTCTCCAGTTACTGTCACAGATCTCCCTGGCCTGGATTTCATATACATGAAATCATGCAGAAGAAGACACAGCCATACAGAATGGTACAAAGAAAGCAAACAGACAAACAAAAACCAACAAGACAAAAACAGAAAGACCTCAATCCGTGTATAAATCTCTTCTGAAATGTAGACACGGGTGTTTCCAAGCCTTGATCATAGATTAGAGTATATCTTTTTCCCAAAGAGGGTTGAAAAGTGCTTCTGCTTTAATGAACAGAGCATCAGACAACCAAATGCGTAAGAAAGGGTCCTGACCTGAGTTCTATTACGAACTAGTCATGTGGCTTTGAGCCAACGTTATGCATCTCTGGATCTCACTGTCTCAACAGCAAATTAGGAACAATAGTTTTCTTTGCCTCTTCCAAGGACTAACGTGATGATCAATAAATTCATATGCTTGTGGAAATTAAAATCTATGAAAATGCAAGATGCCACGGTTGATTATAGTTATCAGCTTTTAATTCCAACCCACCAAAGACCCACCTCCTGCCATTTAATTGATTCTGTCCTCTGTGTCAGTCCACTGACAGTGAAAGAACACAAGCAGGTGGGAAACAATGTGACAGTATTTTTCCTGTTGCAAACATTTCTGTTTCTTTCTGGAAAAGCCAGGCACGGCCATATGGTTATAATATTTATACTGAAAATAAGCAGAAACAAAATACAATAGTTATAATTTTATGTTTGGAATTCTAAATACATGTTATTTATGTATTTTCATTTATATGTAATTATATATATGAAATATGTGGTTTATTGAAAAACTGAGTTTTGTCTGCTATTAAGCCAATCTTCCAACCAAGGATAGTTAGACCCAGCAAATGGAATGCATAGGTATTTTCAACCTGATTGTGCATCAGGATATAAGGTGCGTTTTAAAATCACCTACTTGGGGGACCTACCCTGGGGATTTTCTGTTCACAGGGCTGAGTGGAGCCTGAGCGTTTGTAGAATGGAGAACGACGGTAGCGTCCTTATATTTGCTAGCTGGAGCAATTTCGGTGGAATGTAGTAAGAGTAATATTTCCATTGGTCTCGGCTAGATTTTGCCAATGATCTCATCTGCTCTTGGTTACCACCCAGATCCTCGGTCTTCGAGCTTTGCATTTTCCATGCCATCTGGTTAATCTTAGTTTCCTCCCGCCCTCTGAGCACCTTTCTTTCCTTTGACCCAACATGAGGAGCCCTGGCCGTGTAGTGGGCTGCAATCCGTGTGGTCGGCAGTTTGAAACCACCTGCAGCTCCGCCGAAGAAAGTACTGGTAAACTGTTAAAATCTCGGAAACTCACAGGGGGTCGCTATGTGTCAGCATTGACTCAATGGCAGTGAGTTTGGTTTTGACCCAGCACAGGCGCCATCAACCAGAAATGCTTCCGTTACTCAGGTGATCCCTCCTAAACTGCGTCACAATGACAAACTCTTCCTTCGCAGCCTGCCAGACCAAGGGCTTCTGGTGGTTCTGGTGAGTAAACATCGGATGGTGTTGGATTGCCAACCACCAGATGGGTTCAGACCTACATCTACCCCATACACGCGCACGCACGCGCGCGCGCACACGTTCCCCCCCCCACCCCGCCCTGTTCCGCCCCCCAGAGCAAGTCCAGGCTATCTGTTCCAACAAACATCGACAGCTTCAGAAACCCTCTACAGGGCCACCGTGATGCGGTGGCAGTGGGTCTTGGCTCTGGATGTCATGATCTTCACCGTCGGTGTGCTCCAGTCCACGGCTGAAGCCACTGTGTCAGTTGAGTGCCGTCCAGCCCAGGGGGCTCATCTGCCAGCCCTGCATCGGCCAATCCTCTTTTGCGGCCCGTTTCCTCTGCATTTCGTTGGCTAGCTTTCAGAAGTCGCTCGGTAGGCTATTCCAAATCTGTCTTAGTCTGGCAGTGCTGCTCTAACCTGTCCTCTGTGGGTGGCCCTGTTGGTAGTTGAACCATTGATGACATAGCTTTCGGCACCAAAGCGACATGCAACTGCCGTCATAGGAAAGGAAAAAGAGACAGATGGGTGACAGCTTATGCCAAACAGCGCGTCGCCTTTCTGGTTTCCTCAGTGTGAGAAGGCACTTTGGATAGATTGCAATTCGGGGTGAAGGAAAGCTTCAATGTGACCTAGGCAAGAGACCCTCTAGCTTGTACGTCTTGCTCTTGGCCTTCAAAGGCCTGGCCCTTGCGGGCAGCTTGCACTGGCCTCGTTAGTAAGTGACGTCCAGGAACAGCAGTGGCACCGGGGTTGGCTCTTGGCGCAGTGCTTCCCAGAGTGAGCAGCCTGCTGCCCTCACCAGAGAGCTCTGTTTATCACTTTGGAGATGCAATAAAAATAACAAATGTCCAGAGTAAACCTAATTCACTATGCTACTTAGTATTTGAAATACATAAATATGTCAAGCAAAAGACCTCTAATAGACCCTTTTATCCTGGTAATAGTGTACATATAATTTTCCTCTCATTAGTACAAAAACTACCTAGGGAGCTCTCGGCCCATCCTTCATCCATTTAATCTGCATTAGCTTACTTTTACCTTGTGTTTAATCTGCTTTCCCTCAAGGTATTTTGAATAAATCAATAGGAATACATGATTGTTTAATGATTTTTAGAAGAGCTCCCTTCGACCACAGCTGCATGATTTAGAATGACTAATTCCACTTTTTACAATTGATCCTTCCCTGGGTGAACCATCTATTTCTGCCAGGCCATTGTGAGAGAATTCTACAGCAGACTGCTCCTTATGCCCGGGGCTCCTGGTGGGGCTGGCTGCTTTGCTTGCTGTTATGGCCCCTCCCCATCACCATCTGAGCATGCATCCCATAAAGGCCCAGCCCAACCTCCTGCTCAGCTGCTACTTCTAGACAATTTCCTGGGTGCTCAAATGTGTCCAATTTCGAATTCTCTCCCCCCTATCCTCTTTCTCTTTTCACTGTACATGCCTGAGAACTAAACTGCTCTTTAAGTGGATCCAGAATTTTCTGCCTCTTCTGATGGAATGACAAGTTGTGACTAAGTAACAACAATTCTACTTTCTTTTAATGGTTTGTGTGTGTGTATCACAACATTAATCAATTCCACATTTTTTCTGGCTGCAATTTAGTGATATCTATTATATTCCTCATGCTGTACAACCCTCCCCAATAATCACTGCCAAGTTCTCCATCACCGTAAGACCTAACTTCCTCTCTGAGTGGCTACCCACTTTCCTTCCCTGTTCGCCCTGGTTTACGACGAATACATTTTGGTCTCTGCACCTATTCTCTTACTGGCATTGAGGCTATTTTGACTCCCAGTGATTGATGGCACCTGACAACAACAACAGCAACAGTCTCAGCCTTGGTGGGATGAAGTGCAGTGGCCACAGGTTGGAGCTGTGATCCTCAGGGTTAACAGTTCGAAACCACTAGCAGTTCCTGAGGAGAAAGACGTGGCGTTCTACTCCCATAGAAAGAGTTACTGGCTCAGAAACTCACAGGTGCAATTCTACCCTGCTCTATAAGATCGCTATGAGTTGCCATCGACTCGGTGGCAGCGAGAGTCTCAGCCGAGAGAATAATTTGAGTGTTCTGAATAAGGAGTCATGGGTCACAGAGTACAATGATAAAGCAAGGAAAGTTGCTCAGCAAAGGACAAAGCAGACAGGAAGAGAGATGGGAATGGCGTGTTACCGTAGGACGAGAGAGGGGTTTCTGATTCGAGTCCCCTGAGATCTGGCCCTATCCCCATTCCTTCCCCAGGGTTTGAAAAGCTCTTTATTAAACCATGTATTAAAAAAAACAAAAACAAAAAAAAAACCCCAAAAATAAAAGCTCTTTATGCTTTCTTTCTTTTTAAAAAATAAATCATTTCCCCATTTTTACCGAAGCCGGTTTGATGCTTCTATTACTTCAACACAAGGAGCTTTGATTAAAAGAGAGTGTGGGGCTGCAATGAGTTGGAATTGACTTGACAGCAATTAGTTTGGATTTTAATGATGATTGGACTTTGCAATAGTATGATACTTAATTCAAGTAATCATATTAGCTTAGATTTCTATCCCTAATAGATTCATGAAGCTATTTGTGGACATTTTCAAGCTCACAAAAATAAGGAAAGAAACGGTATTTGTATTTCTCTGAAATGATACCCAATATTAAAGCAAAAACCAAAATAGAGTTGTTGGTTCTCTGTATGGAATGCTGGTTATATGGAAATTTGTAACAATGTTATTATTAGATATACTTCATTTTATCATGGACGTTGGCACACAGTGTCAGTTCATCCTATTTTATATCGCACTGAGTCTATTTTCTCATGCTTTTTATAAAACGGAGACAATGGTTTGTTTTTTCTCAGGGTTGCTGGGAGAATGACATGGACAGTATCTGACCAGGGCCTGACTATTAGTGATGTTCATTACAGTGCGGTGAACATTTATTGAAGACCTCTGATGGTCACCAGTAGCAATAGCGAACATTGTCCAGTGCCCACTCTGTGCCAGGCACTTCACTGTTGCTACTGTGCGTCATCAACTCAGTTTTCTACTTCTAGTGGACTCAACTCCCGAAGACAGAGTAGAAATGTTCCCAGAAGTTTTTTTTCTAGGCTGTCACCTTTATGGGACCAGGTCTTTCTCCCATGCAGGGAGCCTCCCATGGAGGGAGTTCCAACCACCAACCAAACACTTAACTCTTGTACCCCTCGGGACTCCCTTAACATCGTTGTGGTTGCTGGGTGCTGTCAAGTTCACTCTCACTCACAGGGACCCTCTGTGCAATTGAACCGAGCACTGTCTAATCTTGTGCTATCATTGTGAGTCCATGCTTCCATCCATCTCATTGAGGGTTTTCCTCACCAAGCATGATGTCTTTCTCTAGAAATGGTTTCCTTGTTTTACATATCTTAAGGATGTAAGACAAAGTTTCGCCAGTCTTGCTTTTAAGGAGGATTATGGCTATACTTCTTCCAAGACAGCTTTATTCAATATTCTGGCACTCCGTGGTATATTTAATATTACTTCAGCAGCTTGGAGGTGTCTGGTTTCTGGATTTGACAGCCCCTGTGACCTGCTGACCCTGGGAGATGTTGGTCCCCTGCCATGATTTTGCCAACCTTGGATCCATGCGCCTCTGCACCCACTGGCCTGTGATCTCCAAGCTCCACCTCATGCTCCTGCTTCATCAGTCATCAGCTACATGAGTCTCAAGGTCACACTTCCAGCTGCTTCCTTGATCTAAATTTCTTTTGTGATAGAAAGTCCTTTCTTGCACACACACATTACAAAAAACACAGGTATTAATTCTTCTTCAGTCTTCTTTATTTATTGTCTAGCTTTCACCTAAAGAGCCCTGAAAGTGTAGTTGGTCATGAGATGGGATGCTAACTGAAAGATCAGCAGTTCAAAACCAGCAGGGGAGAAAGATGAGCCGATTACCTCCTGGAATGATACACAGTTTGAGAACCTACAGTGTGTCCTGTGGGGCCGCTCTGATGGAGCCTGTAGGGCTGGGATCCACTTGATGGTAATGAGTTTGGGTTTCCCATGCATAGGAGGCCATTGGCAATGCCATGGTCTGACGCGCCTTAGACCTTAAGGTGATCGCTTTAGGTTTTAAATAAATTAAAAGGTGTTTTGCAGGAGATTTCACAATGCAACTAGAAAGTGGATTAGTGCAGATGCAGCGAGGGTAAAACTCAGCACCATATCATCTGATCTACGTGTAGACCCATTTAATTTTGTTGTAGTTTTTAAAAAAAACATTTTATTAGGGGCTCATACAACTCTTATCACAATCCATACATATACATACATCAATTGTATAAAGCACATCTGTACATTCTTGACCCTAATCATTTTCAAAGCATTTGCTTTCCACTTAAGCCCTTTGTATCAGGTCCTCTTTTCCCCCCTCCCTCATGAGCCCTTGATAATTTATAGATTATTATTTTGTCATATCTTGCCATATCCGGCGTCTCCCTTCACCCCCTTCTCTGTTGTCCGTCCCCCAGGGAGGAGGTCACATGTAGATCCTTGTAATCGGTTCCCCCTTTCCAACCCACTCACCCTCTACTCTCCCAGTATCACCAGTCACAACGCTGGTGTTGAAGGTATCATCCACCCTGGATTCCCCGTGCCTCCAATTCCTATATGCACCAGTGTACAACCTCTGCCCTATCCAGTCTTGCAAGGTAGAATTCGGATCATGGTAGTTGGGGGGAAGGAAGCATCCAGGATCTGGGGGAAAGCTGTATTCTCCATCGGTGCTACGTTGCACCCTGACTGACTCTATCTCCTCCCCTAGACCCTTCTGTGAGGGGCTCTCCAGTGGCCGACAAATGGGCTTTGGGTCTATTTTCTGGTTTCTTTTTGATTCAGGTTTTTCTGTTTCACTTTGTTCTTGTTGTTCATATTCTTTTTGTTTTCCTTTAAAAATATTTTTGCACATATGAAACCCAGGATAGGCAAATCTGTAGAGACAATAAGTGGATGAATGGTTTCTTGGGAGAATGACAGGGGAGGTTGTGGGAAGGGGGATCTAATGAATACAAGAATGAAGATGCTGTTCTAAACTTGATTGTAGTGATGATTGTACAAGTCTTCTTAATATGATTGAACTATTGAATGGTATACTTTGTGAATGATATGCCAATAAAA
The DNA here is from genome assembly GCF_050624435.1 of Tenrec ecaudatus. Lineage (NCBI taxonomy): Eukaryota > Metazoa > Chordata > Mammalia > Afrosoricida > Tenrecidae > Tenrec > Tenrec ecaudatus. The sequence continues at coordinate 138,839,276 of NC_134532.1, forward strand.
CAGTTTAAAGAAATAGAAAAAAAGAAGCAACCATAGGCACTACATTATAGCTTTTTATCTACTCCTATAATTGAGTGCTATTGAGTCCATTTCAGTTCATAGAAGCGCCATGCTACAGAGTAGAAGTGCCCCATAGAGCTTTCTTAGCTTCTTATGCTAATTCTATAAGGTGTGTAAAGCAACCCTGCTTGTCCTGCCCAATGCTTCCACACTCGCCAACCTTAGTCTTTCACCTGTCAGCACCCATAGCTCTCTGTCCAAGCACTGTCTCTGACCACTAGAGCCTGCTGAGCTTGCAGATGGGAAGATTCAAACACGGGAGACCTGGAGGCCACATGCTTAACCACCCCGTGCTCTAGTGCCTTCTTAAGTCAAAGCAGGACGCAGAGAGGTTAAAACCAGGCCAGGGATGTTTGCTTTCTTTCCAGGCTGCTGGAGGTCGAAAGAATGGGATTGTGCACAATATTAACACAGAGCTCAGGCCCTTTGTTGTAGGGGAGAAATAAGGTTCTAAGAGATGGTGAACCTTGCCCAGGCTCACAATACGAGGCGGAGATTGCAGATGGGGGAGTCAATTCATTCTGCACATTGTAACTTTGCATTACTCATCTGATCGTATAATAAAATCATTTAAAGGTTATAATGCTGCAGGAATTTGTTTAAAAATGCCAACCATGCTTCAAAGACAGTAACTGCAATGGCTAGTCAGTAAGATCGGGGATGGCAAAATTGATAGCTAGTCAGTTGAGTCATCTTTTTTTACATCATTTTATTAGGGGCTCATACAACTCTTATCACAATCCATACATACATCAATTGTGTAAAGCACAGTTGTACATTCATTGCCCTCATCATTCTCAAAACATTTGCTCTCCACTTAAGCCCCTGGCATCAGCTCCTCATTTTCCCCTCTCCTTTCCTGCTTCCCCCTCCCTCATGCACCCTTGATAATTTACAAATTATTATTTTGTCATATCTTATACTGGTCGATGTCTCCTTTCACCCACTTTTTTGTTGTCCATTCCCCAGGGGGAGGTTATATGTAGATCCTTGTAATTGATCCCCCCTTTCTACCCCACCCTCTTTCTACCCTCCCAGTATCACCACTCTCACCACTGGTCCTGAAAGTATAATCCTCCCTGGAATCCCTGTGCTTCCAGTTCCTATCTGTACCAGTGTACCTCCTCTGGACTAGCCAGAATTGTAAGGTAGAATTGGGATCATGATAGTGGGGGTGGGGGTCGGGGGAAGCATTTAGGAACTAGAAGAAAGTTGTATGTTTTATCGTTGGTACACTGCACCCTGACTGGCTCCTCCTGACTGGTTTATCTCCTCCCTGCGACCCTTCTGTAAGGGGACGTTCAATTTGGGCCATCTTTTTGATAGCTCCATGTATCCAAACCTGCCTCAGTCTATAATCATGATGTACGCTTTTAAAATAGGAAGATGAATTTCATTCTAACTTACTATTATTTTTAAAAATTAGTAATAGCCAGGGATAGGAATAAATATACATGGGAGAAAACCACCGCGAGACTAGATTCATATTTGTTTACTACTCTCATTCCCGGATGGGTGTTTGTGTGTTGGTCTACGCGTGCTTGCTACCTAACGGACACTTGTCTCTCCTGGACCCTGAGCTCCCCTCTCACTTTGCTCTCTTTCCTTGCTCTTGGGCCGTGCCTTGGCCGCAGACTGCACATTCTTTACTGCCCTCTCACGCTCGACTTTCCTGCAGTTACGCTGCCTGCCTTTTCTAATATTTTCAACGTGGTAAGGACTTAGCTACACATACTCAAAAGCACCCCTTCATTTCGGCCCCTCCATGACTTGATTAAGTAGGGACTGTTATTAACGCCATAGTGGAGAGGGGGAAGATGAAGAAGCTGAGGAAGACAGAAGACTCCCCAACTCATGTCTGACAGCACTGGGGTTCAGAACCAAAATCTAGCTAAGCACCCGTTATGTGTAACCGCTTGTCTTGTACAGATCAGCTGAAGGCACTTTTTGGTACACGGGTGCTTTTTAAAAATAGGAATCATAAGAAGGAAAACAGGTGCCAGAGAGGCATTTTTTTCACACACAATTTGTTTAATCCACTGCAATTCTGAGAGGTACTTTCTGCAAGATACTTTTTTTTTTTTTTCGCATTTGAATGATGGCAAGACAGGAGCTCATGCACCCAAAAGCAGTCCTTGGTCAGAGTCACCAACGGACAGGAGCTGAGCGTGGCGGTCAACTCAGGTTCTCAGGATTCACTAGGGTGTGGGGAGAGTTTGATCTTGAATCTCTTTGTTCACCTACTTTTTCTGTTTGGCATTGCCTTCACCCAAGTTAATGTGCGTCTACCCTCTGGTGAACGATTTACTCTCCCTTTCCCCTTATACTTTTAAGAGGGTTTGCTTATGCTGCTCATTTGAGGCTGAATTACACTTTGTGTGGACATGAGTGGTGCAGTGGTAATATTTTCTCCATGTGGGCAAGCTGCATATGATTCTCAGGCAATGTACCTCACGGACAGCCATCTGTGGAGGCATCATATTGCTATGATGCTGAATAGGTTTTGAGGGAATTTCAGATTCAGGTGGACGAGGAAGAAAGGCTTGAGCATCTACCTGGGAAAAATCAGCAGAAGAAAGCCCTTCAAAACACAATAGTATGATCCACAAGCTCGAAACAGGGGCGCTCTCCGTAGATTTAGTAGGCAGCACAGCTTTGTAAATGCTAACAAGAAGGGAGGATGCACACTCTAATGCTCCCCTCAGCATGGATGAGAGCATAAGAAGGTACCAAATAAAAAGAAGGGGCTTTGAGGAAGTTTGCTCAGCTGGATCAGGGGGCTCAGGCTAGGAGAATCTGAACAGACAAAGGGAGACCATGATTGAGTCTTTGTGACTCTTAATCTGGAGGATAATTCTCTTCCTTGTAGATTTCAAATATAGTCTGACTAATTCTATAAGGGTGTTATTTAGCAAAAGTTTGGGAAAGGCCCATATTATTTGAGCTCAGATGATGTCAACTTTGACTTTCTCAGAGCCTCTAGCTCTAAAGCACAGTGCAGAACATACCGGGTCCATGATCGATTGGAATTTCCAGGCAGCAAGTTGCTGAACAAACAGTGCTTGGATTTTTTTTTCAGGACCTAGGACCTGGAGTCCTGCCTCCCCTTGTCCTGCACTCTAAGGTAAAATGCATTCCTCAAAAATGGGAACTTGTTCTCTGGCAGTCTGATGCTTCAACTAGAGGAAGGAACCTCAGTAGAAAGTCAGGTGAGACCACCTTTGGTTGCTATTGTATACTACTATTTTGAATATGTATTTATTTCATAACAAATTGGGGAGATATTCATCTTTGGATATCAATACATTTTTTAAAAAAGTATTTGGAATCTGGGAATAGGTGAAGTGCACATTTTTAACCAAATGAAGCTCTTTGTACTCGCTAAGTCAAATTATTCGTGAAGTCACAATACAGTCCAAATGACTCCAGGCAGATATTATTTCATAATTTCTTTAAAGTATGGGAACCATCCCATTAAATCGACCGGCTGTTTATGTTTTATTTAATTGTCTCTCTTGATAGACAGTATTAAAGCTTGTGTATTGAGTCGATGTTTTAAGTGGTGCAAGGCTACAGGGCCCCGTTGCTAGTTGTTGAGTTGATGAGACTCATAGCAAACAGACGTGCAGAGTAGAAATGACCCAAAGTGTTTCCATTGTTGGACCCTTAGAAAGCGGATGTTCAAGCTTATTTTTCAAGAAGCATCTGGGTGGATTCAAACTACCAACGTTTAAAACAGAACCTGAACTCAGCCATTTCCATTGTGCCCCTAGGGGCTTCTTCCGGATTCATCGAGGCTGGCTTTTAATATTCCCAATGGGACATTATTTTGAGCCACTGTTTGACTGCAATAATATATTAGGTGTTTATCCAATTGACATAACATTTGGGACACTCAGTAAGAAGTAGAAAGTTGAAAAAGACCATCTGGGTATTTCTAGCCCCTAGAATGATCTGATTAGCTCGAATCCTAAGACTTTCTTCTGAGAAAGAAATCGCTCTTTTCATGTCTAATGGGTGGATGGGCTTTGGATTTTTCTTTTCCTTGTTTTGATGAGGGTGAGAATGAGACTTAGTGAAAGAAGAGATTAATTATATATTTTTGACTTCACACTTGCAAATAAAGAAAATGCACTTGGGCTCTAAGGGAGCATGCGTAATAAGTGCATGACGTTGTTAATGGGCTGCATCAAATGTTATTTTTCACAGGCGCATGCCTGGATGGATATATATGTATATACATTTCTATATGAAATCAATAATGGACTGCTTTAAACCTTTCCATCAACTGTCTTTTCAACAAGCTTCTTTGGGGAATTGCTTAAAATGTTTGCATTTTGGTAGTTGATCAAAGTCTTGAAGGTTTTGTGCAAGTCAATAGAGCTGGCATGACCAACGAAGCCAAGGGAGGCTTTGTTTGAAGAATGGCACTGTTGCGGGCCTTGCCAGCCAGACTGTGAAGAATGCGCTTCTGTCCCTGCCTCCCTACTGGACCTTCTTTCATCCTTGGCCTGTCCTCTAAGGACACGTGGGATTCTTCCCAGCCCCGTTCTGTTTAACCTTCTTCTGATCTTTCTATTCAGTCCTTTAAGACTCTCACACACATAAACATCTTTCTCTGACAACATGCCCATGTAAACGGATTCCAACAGCCAGCCTGGGTTGCATGCAGTTAGCTTGGCTCATGTATCCTGAAGGGGCTGCCTTGGGTTGGACGCATGGGCCCTTGAAGTCCTGCCAAGCACAAACACAAACACTGGCAGCGTGACAAAACCTAAAGGGCCCAGTCGGCTTTACCTGTGCAGTCACATGCACACTCTTCGAGCTGCTAGCCCCCTCGGAGGCTGATTTCAGCCTGGCACACCCCAGCGTGCAGAACTGGGAATACTTCTTTCTCACTTTGAAATGTAATTTTGGGGGTTACATTAAATTGGTTTTGGCCACAGTTTCTAATGTCTGGAGAGAAAGTTGAAATACAAATGTCCACCTTATCACTCATTTTGTGACCAAACAGTGCCAGAGAAACATTTGAAAACCAAAAAACAAATACCTGACACAACTATTGTAATAATTTTCCAAAAATAATGTTTTATATTTACAGAGTGATTCTTAATTATTATGAAGCAAATGCATTTCCTTGCCTGTGTTCAGTATATTAATGATATGAAGTGTGGGTTGGAATCTAAGCCCTTTAGTGCAATTTTAGGTGTGTTTTTTTAAAATTATGAAGAGAGTCGTTTATTTGAATTCTATTGCAGCCTCTCTGCTATGAGAACATCACAAAAATGGCAGCACATACATACATGCACATAAACAGTTTCTCAACAAGGAGCACACCGCTTTCCCTTCAGACACAGCTAGCAAGAGCACACGCACAAATCAAAGGGATCTTTCATTATCAGAAGACCAGGATGTATTTTTTATTGTAATGTGCATACCAACTTGGAGATGTTAAAATAGGGAGACAATGTATAGATCTTAAAACCCATGAAATATGGTTTGCTGGTCTTGACCCTGAGGCAGAAACATTGCGACCTTAAAAGGCCTTGGCAAATTTGTTCTGCTGGTGAAGGATGCCTTTCATCCCCCAGGAGTAAGTTCCCCAGGTGGCATAGTGGTTATCACCTGGGCTGCGACCCACAGGTCAGTGCTTGGAAACCACCAGTTGCTCCCCTGGAGACAGATGAGGCTTTCTACTCCTGAAAGAACTTCAGTCGCAAGCCTACAGGGAGTCCTACCCTGTCCCGTACAGTTGCTATGAGATGGAATCTATTTGATGGCCATGAGTGAGTGCGTGTCTAGAGCAGTGGTTCTCAACCTTCCTCATGCCACAACCCTTTCACCCAGTTCCTCATGTGTGGTGACCCCCCAACCATAAAGCTATTTTTGTGGCTACTTCATAACTGTAATTTTGCCACTGTTATGAATCGGACGACCCCTGTGAAAGGGTCGTTCGACTCCCAAAGGTGTGGTGACAACAGGCTGAGAACCGCTGGTCTAGAGAGAAGCATCTTTTTCAGGGAGTTGGGCTCTTTAAGGTTTTCAGGGTTCTTAGGAACTCTGCAAGATTGAAATCTAACAGATGGTGACCTTGATCAAGGAATAGGGGAGTAACGATATCTCCTTTTTTGTGTTGATGTAGAAGTCACATCAGATGAATCTAAAAGGTCTGGTGGATAGTAAAGGCTCAATAAATATTAGCACTTGTACCTTTCTCTAGATTGATATCCTAGGCATTATTGAGCTGAAATAGATTTTTACTTGTGTTCATTGACTATGCAAAGACATTCTACTGTGTGGATGATAATAAACTCTGGGTAACCTGGAGAAGAATGGGAATTATGGAATACTTTATTGTGCTCATTTAGAATTTATACATGGATCAAGAGACAGTTGTGCAAACAGGACACGGGAACACTGTATAGTTTAAATCAGGAAAAGTGTGCATCCGGGTTGTATCATTTCACCAAACGTGTTCAATCTATATGCCAAGCAAATGATCAGAGAAGCTGGATTATATTTAAAAGAATGCAGCATCAGGATTGGAGGAAAGCTTATTAACAACCTGTGATATGCAGATGACACAACCTTGCTTGTTGAAAGTGCAGAGGACTTGAAGCACTTGCTAATGAAGATCAGGGATTGTAGCCTGCAGTATGTCTTACAGCTCAGTATAATCCAAAAGTCAGTGGAAGACCAAAATCCTCACCACTGGACCAATAGGTAACATCATGATAAATGGAGAGAAGGTTGAAGTTGTCAAGGATTTTGTCTTACTTGGTTCCATAACCAATGCTCATGGACGCAGCAGTCAAGAGATGAAAAGATATACTGCATTGGGTAAATTATGCTGCACAAGACTTCTTCTTTAGAATATTAAAGAGTAGGAATGCTTCTTTGAGGACCAAGGAATAACATACCCAAGCCATGGTATTCTCCATTGCATCATATGCAGGTGAAAATTGGACATTGAATAAGGAAAACCATAGGAGAATAGCTGCATTTGAACTGTGGCTCTGGAGAAGAATAGTGAAAGCACCATGTCCTGCTGAAACGATAAAGCAACCTATGTTGGAAGAAGGAAGGCCAGAGGTCACCTTAGAGGCAAGGATGGCAAGAGTCCATCTAAATACTTTGGGCATGTTGGCAGGAGAGACCTGTCCTTGGAGAAGGACAAACGGTAAAGGTAAAGGATAAATAAAAGGCAAACTGCAGGGGTGGCGACAAAGAGGACGGCCCTACACGAGATGGACTGACACAGTGGCCGTATGGATGGGCACAGGCATAATAACAAATGTGAAGCAGGCTCACGACTGCGCAGTGCTTCGATCTGGTGCACATGGGTTGCTGTGGGTTGAAGCTGTCTCCGTGGCACCTAGCAGCAACAACATACCTTTCTGTAAAAGGAGTTCAGGTGGTGTAGTGGGTTATGAGTTGGGTTGCTAATCAAAAGGTCAGCTGCTCAAGCTCAGCAGCCACTCTGAGAAAACAGGAGCTGTTTCATACTCCCATAAAGATTTATAGCCTCAGAAGCCCACAGGGGGGCAATTCTAAATCTACCCTGCCCCATATACACTGTTGTTCTCCATTGGAATGGACTAAATGGCAGTGTTTGACTTTTCTTAGATAGTCTTCTCTCTGAAAATTAGGATATATATTGATTCACCTAACATATGTATTTACAGATCCATCCATCTTCACCCCTTTCCTCAAATTGCACTACACATACTAGACATTGAGATGCATATATTAATGACTGGGTAATGGAAAACAATATAAGTTAGGCAAATTAGAGTTAAGCTGTAGAAGAGGACACCAGAAACCATGAAAGATGTGTACAGTACTGAGATAGTTAATGAGTCTGTTGATCAAAGTCACATTCACAGCAAGCTCTTGCAATGGGCATGTTACTGGCTTTCCCACTGCTGTGCTTTCAAGCTGGCAGTTCCAACTTATTAAGCTAAAATATTGCCAATTTTGCTGTTCAAATCCCCATCCTAGAGCAATTGGATTTGCAAACCAAGAATGGTAAATGGATGTTGGATAAAGCTCACAACAGAGACATAAATGCTTTTTGGCACCATGACTTGGCAGAGATAGACATGAAAGCTTATTTGATCATTTACTCCTAAATTGGAGGCATTTTAACCTATTTAAAGTTCTAGATTTTCAAAGTAAATGTTCTATGAGTTCATTATAAAATTGTATTGTGATAACCTTCTGGGAAGCTAAAGAATTCCAATTCAGTATTTCCATTCTGTTCCTTTATAAAGGTCTATGTTTCCTTGCCCCCCGCCCCCCTAGCTATCCAGCACCACACCACCATGAACTACAATCACATCCACTACCATGCCCACCAATTCAGAAGGTTTATTATGAGCTTGTCATTGTATTACTATATAAATATTATTCAATTCTCACAGCAATTATGTGAGAAAAGGCTTTATATTTCAAGAACTGAGCATGTGAGAGATGAAATAAAATTTGAACTCAATTTTTTTCATATTCAAAACATGCACCTCTAGCTATGGTACTCTTATGAGTTTGGTAAAGTCTCTAGTGGGTACATATACACAGCTATGTAAAATACAGCATGGGTTTTTGTTGTTAGATGCTGTTGACTTGAGTCTGACCCATAGTAACCCTGTGTGCAATAGAAGGAAACATGGCCTCGTCCTACCATCCTGACACATGTGTTCTTCTGTTCCTTTGGACATCTCTTTTATTCCCTTGGGTATTAGTTGGCCAAGATGATGACAGAACCCTTCTATCTTGTAGAGGAAAACTAGGTTCACTTCTACGGTTTGGAAAACATGGATATTAAACATCAGCAGTTCTGATTTTGATGAGTTTAATTTACCACAAGTTAGTTAAACACCTCCAGTCTCCCAACAACATGATTCAAATTTCAGTTACCATTATTTTTTTAAACTGTGGGTAGTAGCACAAATCATAGTGTTGTTTCTAGGTGCCATAGAGTTGGTTCCAATTCACTGTGACTCTCTATGTACAACAGAATGAAACACTACCTGGTCCTATGCCATCCTCAAAATTGTTATGCTTGAGCCCACTGTTGCAACCACTGTGTCAATCGTCTCACTGAGAGCTTCCTCTTTTTCATTGCCCTCCATTTTCCAAGCATGTTGTCCTTCTACCATCTTCAAGGACTGGTGTCTCTGGATAACATGTCTGAAGTATATGAGACAAAGTCTTGCCATCCTTGCTTCTAAGGAACATTTTGGCTATACTTCTGAGACAGATTTTTTGTTCTTTTGGCAGTCCATGGTTCTTTCAATAACCCCTTCTAGCACCATAATTCAAATTCATCAATTATTCTTTAGTTTTCCATAGTTAATGTCTGAGTTTCACATGTATATGAAGCAATCAAAAATACTATGGCTTGGGTCAGGCACACCTTAGTTCTCAAAGTAACATCCTCATTTTTCAATATTTTAAAGAGGTTGCGATAGGTAGGTTTATTGTGCCAGCCTGGCCAATAAACACATGTGGGATTAATAAGGTTACAGTTTAATTGAAGGGCAAAGAGATAAATGGCTCAGGGAGCCTCGCCTTTCTGTCTTTTGCTATCTGATGATCAGACAAGTGTGCAGCTGCCTTAGCTAGTTTTCTGCCTTAACTTGCAAGCTACACTACCTTTGGGACACCCAATCTGTGGACTGTGTCACTATAGTTTGAGGTTCCTTCGAGACCTACTTCACCACACTGCTGGTGTAACGATCACTTGAACTGGGAACTGTCAGACCCTGTCATCTGGCTGACTGTTGGTGACCTGCCCTACTGTTTGCTTCCTGTGGCTGGACTGCCTGTATTGCTTTATAGATGACTCAGCTGTCTGCTTTCTTGACTTGCACCCAGCAGCCCTTGTGAGTTGAAAGACTGACAGTATATTGACTGTCTCACAGAAGTGAGTTGGACTGAGCTCTCTGTACTTCCCAGTGGACTGATTAGCTGTTTATTTCTTCATATCGTATCTATCTATCTACCTATCATCTATCTATCTATCTATCTATCTATCTATCTATCTATCTATCTATCTATCTATCTATCTATCTAAAATCATAAGTGTCCTGGTTTTGTTTCTCTAGAGAACCTTGTCTAACACAGAGGTATTTTACAGTATATTTACCCAATGCAATACATCGTTTGAACTCTTGACTACTGCTTCCATGAACATTGACTGTGTATCCAAACAAGACAACTTCCTTGGCAATGCCAATCCTTTCTCCGTTTATCATGATGCTACCTATTGGCCAACTTGTGAGGATTTGGTTTTCTTTACATTAAATTGAAGTTTCTGTTTAAGGCTACCAGTCTTGATCTTTATCAGCAAATGCATTAAGACCTCTTGGCTTTCGTCAAACAACGTTGTTCCATCTGCAGATCATTGGTTGTTATTTAGCCTTCCTCCAACCCTGATGCTGAATTCTTCTTCATATAATCCTGTTTCTGGGATTATTTGCTCAGCATAGAAATTGAATAAGTAGAGTGAGAGTATACCATCCTGGCACAAACCTTTTAAAACATGCAGTATTCCCCTGGCTCTAGAGCCATGTACAGATTCTGCGTGAGCACAATGACGTGTTCTGGAGTTCCCATTCTTCTCAAGAGTATGCATACTTTTTATGAGATACACACTGTCACATTTCTTGCCATAGTCAATAAAATACAAGTGCACATCTTTCTGCTATACTCCGCTTTCAGCCACCTGACATCAATAAGATATCCCTTACTCTACATCTTCCGAATCCAGCTTGAACCTCCGGCAGCTCCCTGCCAACGTGTGCAGCTGCAACCATTTTTGTACAATTCACAGCAAAATTTTACTTGCATGTGACACCAACCATGTTGTTTTATAATTTGAGGATTCTATTGGGTTACCTTTCTTTAGGATGGATACAAATATGGCTCTCTTCCATTCACTTGGCCAGGTAACTCTCTTCCATTGTTTTTGGCATAAGTGAGTGAGTTCTTCCAGTGTTTCATCAACTTGTTAAAACCTTTCAATTGATATTCCATTTGGAGCCTTGCTTTGGGCTAATACTGTCAGTGTCCTTTGGACTTCTACCTTCAGTACCATTGGCTCTTGATCATACCCTGGCTCTTGAAAAGACTGAATTTCAACTAGTTCTTTTTGGCCTAGTGACTGTGTATTCCTTCCACTTCTTTTGATGTTTTCTGCATTTTCCAATATTTAGCCCATCGAATCTTTGAAGTTTGCAACTCAAGGCTTGCACTTGTTCTTCATTTCTTTCCAATTAATATAAGCCGAGTGAGTATTTCCTTGTTTTTCAACTCCAGGTCATTGCACATTTCACTATAAGATCTTTCTGTGCCTTCTAGAGCTGTCCTTTGACTTTTTCTGTTCAGTTTTTTATATCATAATTTTTTCATTTACCTTAATTATTCTAAGATCAAGATCAAGTTTTAGAGTTTCTCTTTGATAGTCTCTCTTTTTAATGATATTGTGCTGCCTTCGTGAAGGAAATTGGTGAAGGTGAAGCTATGGACATACAGCGAGGAGAGCGATTGTGGGGAAAAGATGAATGTGCTTCAAAATAAGTGAGAGCAGCAAAATATGTTACATCAAAGGAACAGCCAGAGATGGTTTGTGATGTTGACATAGCAAAGGATAAGTGATTGGAAACTGATCCACATTTAGAAAGGAGTCTGACAATGAACCAAGGCATAGAATACTAGTCACATGTATAGGCGCAGAAGACATATACTATGAAAATACTCTTGATAGGATTTTTCCCAAATTAAGAACTTTAATATACATGTACATATATATATCTTAAATTACAATGTAATAAATATCAGTTTTGCTGCATTTCTAATACATTTATTACCAATAACAAAGAGGATCTTTAACATTTTGACGCAATTTTCATACGTCAGGAACTGGCCAGGAGGCCATATCTGTTCCCTGCTGGCTTCATTAGATAGAAGGAGGATCCAACGTTACGTTTCCCATGGATGATTCCTATGAGCAGAGACAGGCATGCCTCCCCCTCCAACACCTTCTTTCTCTTCAGACCCCGACTGCGCTTCTCACAGCGCTCTGCTTCTCTGCTGCGTTTGATAAGCTACTCAAGCGCCAGACAAAGCTGCAGACAGCCTTCGTTATTATGGGGGCTTGTCCCAGAAGTTGGAGGGGCACAATACAGTCAGGATCAGGAAACGTTATGTTTATGATTCTTTTATCCGTGGCATCTCTTCTCAGCCACCTGGCCCCTTGGCCTCTGCTCTGCCCTGGCAAGTGCTACAAAACTCCTTTAGAACTAAAGCCCAAAGAACACTCCCACTTGGCAAATCACCCTTTGCCCCAAAGCACTGTACTCTGTTCCATGGGACAGGAAGCCTGCCACTGCGTAGCATGGTCTCCAGGCTACAGCCTCTGGTACACCTGCCACCACTGCACAGGGACCATGGATGGGTTTCACTCATGTCGCTCTTATCCTGCTTGCTGTGGGATTCTCCATTCTTGCTTCCGAGATAGCTTACTTTATATCAACCAGGATGGCGAAAGTGGCCACTCCCTCATTAAAGTCCTCTACTTTGTATTCTCCCACACAAAGTGTGGTGAAGAAATTAGATGGTGCCCGATTATCAGATAAAATAGTGTCTGGGGTCTTAAAGGCTTGTTTCCAAATAAGCAGCCATCTAAACGAGACGCCAACTAAGTTCACGTGGAAGAAGCACTCCAGCATCAGTGACTGGAGGATTTCAAAGTACATAATACTTCCCATATGCTTTCCTGTTTCCTTGTCAAGCCTCATTCCCCCATTCTTTACATCCCTGAGATTGCATTCCTTGATAACACATTATGATTTGCCTTACATTCTGTTTTCTAGGAACCTAGGCAAACGAACAAAAACCTATTTAAAATTTTGCTGTTATTCCAATGTTTCTCTTCCCGGGCCCGGAGGCTGTGCCATTGATGGCCCTGCCGAGTTAACAGAAGCGAGTGACACAAACGAGCACAATATCCAAAGTAATTTTCAATGGAAAAGGAAATCCCATTTAATAGACAAGGACAAACCGTCAACCTGTCAGAACTCAATGCTCGCAAGGTGCATAGTCTGAAAGAAACCAGAGCTCAACCGCATGCCCTGCAAGATAAGTTCTGTTCCCTGTTACTGCTTCCTGGTCCTGAAAACCATGAATCCCATTAATTGCATATAAAAAGACTGGTAGCAATTCTACAAATGAGTAAACACAGAGATAAAATTGTAATCATACTAGCCTAGCAAATTGGATTCAGGTCTTCATTGAACAATCCTGTTTTATTTCAGCAATTTTATTATCACTGTTACCGGAACAAATCACTTTATTAAACAGAAGGAGCTTTTGTGGAGAAATTCCTTCTTGTGGGCAGCATTATGAAGCTGTGTAACTTAAAAACAGCACTTATACTTGTCAAGGGACTTCTTTAGGCAATTCAGCTAATGGCTTGTGACAGGTAGGACTTGAAATGTCCATTCAAGCCTTCCATTTTGCTCTGCAGTGGTATTTTTTTTATTCTAAGGGGAAAAAAGCCCTTTTGATGCTTTTAGTGGAATTAATATTTTCAGTAAGGAGTTTGCTGACAAGAGAATCTCGCTTTTTCTTTCTCTACGAAGGGTAGTGGAGTTTGAAGAGGAGAGCATTGCAGAACAGGACAGTATTTATTTGGATTTAATTGAGGCAAGGTCGTTGTCTAGAACATTTTATTTGGGGCCCCCTAGAATAGTAGAGCCCATCCTAGTGTTAGGCTAGAAAAAAATGAGCCTACTATGGACAATGATCTACCATGAGTGTGCTCTCTGAGTTCTCTTCCTGGGCAGGCTCAGCTCTGTGGTCATGGCTGAGCCTGCGGAGCCCTGGCCAGGTGGAGCAGTCCAGTCCAGCCCATTAGCCTCTGTGGGCCGGAGAGCTGAAAGAATGAATGCTTCCCTTGAGGGTCTGCTCTAAACCAATGCTATTCAGTCGGCCTTTCTGTGATGATGGACACATTCTCTAGATGTCACGCCCACCAGACAGGTGAAGCCGTGCAGCTCTTGAAATATGGCTAGTGTCCTGGGATACTGTGCTGAACTATGGTGCCTGAGCAGAGACGTGAACATTTTCTCCAGAGAGAAAGGTCTCCAACAGGTCTTGTCAGCATATGGCTAAGTGTTCTGGAGCATGGTCAAAGGTGGGCAGAAGTCAGTAGAAACTGAAATTCCAGTGTGAAATGCTGGTGTTTGGATCAGTGATTCAAATATAATTTGCAGAACGTTGAGTATAGTCCTAGGGTGACGAAATCCCACATATGCTCTTCTATCAGTTTATTCCAGTGGCTGTTGAGCCCATGTGTGTCAGATTGGGACTGTCCTGCATGACATTTCCGATGACTAGTTTTGGGGAGTCCATTGCCAGGCCTTCCTTCTGAGGCGCCTCTGGGTAGACCCTAGCTTCGTTGGGCTAGCACTTAAACACATTCGCCATTTGTACCCGAGAGGATCTCCTTATGTGATCCTACCCCAGACCCATTCCCATTGAGTCTTGAGCCCTGGGTAGGGTTTCCCAAATCTTAAATCATCATATTAACAGGCAACCTCATCTTTCTCCCAAGGAGTGGGTTTGAGTCCCAGATCTTGTGGCCCCGCACCTCAACACCTGACCCACAATGTCACCAGGGGTCTTTCCTATGTCATAGCTCACTGGCATGATTCAATGTTGACTTGTACCAACCTTAAAGGACTGGGTAGAACTGCTCCCCTGAGTTTCTGAGACTCTAACTCTTTTTTTGATTTTTAAGATCATTTTATTGGGGACTTTTACAGCTCTTAAAACAATCCAGGCATCAATTGTATCAAGCATGTTTGTACATATGTTGCCATCATTCTTTTATAAACTTTTACTTTCTATTTGAACCCTTGGTACCAGCTCCTCTTTTTACCCTCCCTTCCCCCTTCCACACTTATGACCCCTTGATAAATTATAAATTATTATTATTTTTATATCTTATAACGACCGCTATTTCCCTTCTCCCGCTGTTTCTTCCTTCTCCCCACCCTCCTGGTATTGCTACTCCCATTTCTGTTCCTAAGGGGTTTATCTGACCTGGATTCTGTGTGTCCTGAACTCTATCAGTACCGGTGTACATGCTTCGAACTAACCCGCAGTGAAAGACAGAACTGGGGTCACGATAGTGGTGGGTGAGGAAGCCTCAAGGAACCAGAGGAATATCGTGCATTTCATCAGTTCTATATCACCCTGGTTGACTTATCCCTTCCTTGTGACCCTTCTCTGAGGGATGTCCTGTTGTATATGATGGGTTTTGGGTCTCTGCTCTGACCCCCCTTCCTCGTTTTCAACAATATGGTTTTTTGGTTTGTTTGGGGTCTTCTGATGCCTTTACTCGATCCTGTCAACACTCATGATCACACAGGCTGGTGTGCGTCTTCCTTGTGGGCTTGTTGCTTCTCTGCTAGATGCTAGATGGCTGCTTGTTTAAATTCAAGCCTTTAAGACCTCAGATGCTTTATCTTTTGATAGCTGGGCACCATCAGCTTTCTTCACATTTGCTTTTGCACTCATTTTGTCTTCAGCAATGATGCCGGGACGGTGAACATCATAGAATGCCAGGTTGTAAGAACAAAATGTTCTGTGTTGAGGGAGGGCTTGAGCAGAGGCCCAAAGTCCATCTATTTTGTCAATGTATTGCATTTAAATATATGTACTTATGCTAATACCTCTGTTTTTATGAATTAATATATCTACATAAGAACACACCTGTGTTTATACCTCTATCCAAAGCTTTGTTTCTTAGCTCTTTCCTCTGGTTCCTTTTATTTTCCTCCTGTCCTACCATCATGCTTGCCTCTTAGTAATGCCTCTCCATTAGATTGCTGTTGCTCCAGCGCCCCCAGGATTTCTACATCCTCTTTGTTGTTGATTTTCATTCCCTAGTTGTTCCCCTGTCCATGATGTTGTTTTCTCACCACTCCCTCCTCCTCTGCCTAAGTCCCTCGGGACCCTTCCGTCTTGTTGCCTCTCTAAGCCCTGCCTTTTTCCTGCAAAGAAGCTGGTGGCTTCAAACGGCAGATGGCGTGGTTAGCAGCCCACCATGCACCCTTGAATGCAGTCATGAGGACTTTAATACCCCTTAGGAAACTCCCTGAAGATCAAAGAAAATCTGGTTAACCAAGGCCACCCATTCAATACAAAGTGCTGTTCGCTTTAAACAGAGTCACCATTTCCCCCAAAGGGTTTCAAATCACTATTAAATCAGTATCTTTTGTAAAATCATGAACTAAATGTTTGGTAAATTGATTTCTCTTTAATCCAGCTGCTATGTACCTTGGTCATGTGGCAAGAAGACTTTGAATGAACTGCCTTTAGGCAAATTGGCCTGCTCCTCTGTATTGTTTACTGTGTCCCTCCTCATGCTCTCTTAGACTCAAGCTGTATGGAACAGTCCCTCAAGTGTAGGGAGGCCACTCCATGTCGTCTTTTATTGCCCAGGGAGCTCCTATACATCACCAGGATGCCAGCCAATGGCACCTCACCTGTAAAATCCTCTCAAAGTTGTCCACTTCATATCCACAGGCAGAGCAAACTACCAATGTCTGTGGGTTCCCAGAAAAAATTAGAAATGTGGAGGATGATGTATGTCTGGAATTGCTGGTGACAATTCTGCTCAATGGGGAAGAAGGTCTCTGCTGGAGTCCGATGTGTACAGACAGAAGACAGAATTGAGAAATGGAGATAAACAGATTACTGATGGCATCATCTTATCATGTGGATCTAGCTCTTCAGGTATTTCACTTCCTGTTACATGGAGAGCTTTTCCCGGTTTTGATCAAGCTATTTTGAATTAGGAGCTCTGGTGACACTGTTCAAATCCAGCAGTCACTCTGTGGAAAAAAATGTGGCAGTCTTCTACAATAAAGGTTTGTTGTCATTAGGTGCCTTGAATCTGTCCCGACTCATAATGACCCTAGGTACAACAGACCAAAGCAGTACTCAGTCCTGCACCATCCTTACATTGTTCCGATGGGTGAGCCCATTGTTGCAACCTCTGTGTCCACTCATCTTGTTGAGGGCCTTCTTCTTTTCTGCTGCCCCTCTACGTTCCCAAGCATGATGCCCGTAAAGATTGACAGCCTGGGAAACCTGATGTGGTAGGTCTATGGCCCAGTGCACGTGCTAAAAATGACAGGAAGATGTCTACTTACATTCCACTTCTCCACGGATGATCTTTCAGATTTGTTCATTAGTGAAGCAAAGACTGCTGCTGATAACCACAACTTGGTCTAGAAGTCCAATAACATCTGTCCTAATGGACCATTGTGAGCCACCTCATTGGAATTAACCCAATGGAAGTGGGCTTGTTTGTTTGTTTGGAATTGGATTTACACAGTTTGGGAAGCTGAAACTTATATTAAGTTGAAATCTGCCTATAGCTTCTATTCTATGGCCCTAGGTCTTTGCCTTCTTCCTGTTCCCCATCTCTCTTGTCTCAAGTAGAAAACAGCCATTTGCCTCCCCAGCCTCTTACTCATGTTCCTGACAATTTTTATGAGTCAGTTTTCTGATAGTGCATACTTAAGAATCCAGACTCTAGGATCAGTTAAAAATCTCTTCGCTATTTTTACCTAGCTGTATGATCACTTTACAGACTCAGATGTTCAGGCAAATCACTGTGTCTCTGTGTTTCAGTTTCCACACCTAGAAATGGGAACGGTTTTTAATGAATATATTACTCCATAGAACTCTGTGGTACTTTATGAAATGTTGACAATTGTTATTTTCCATGATGATACTTAGAAGCAATGATGGTGCAACTTTCACTCCCTTATTTTGGGCAAGTAGTCAGGAAACGCCAATCTCAAGAAAAGGACATTATGTTGGGTGAAGTAGAGGGTCAGCAAAATGACGTCCATCCAGTGAAATGGGTGGAAAATATACCCCCAACAGCTGATGGAACACCCGAATGATAATGAAGATGGCGCCGACCAAATGATGCTTCATTTTATCATATATAAGGTCTCCATGAATTGTAGTCAACTAGATGACTGTTAATGATAGCAGTATGATTATATTTAATGGGACTTGGTGTCACATTCCTACCACTTGGTGTGGTCCAGGTAGAATCGGTTTCATAAAAGGGCCATTCAACAGAACTGGATATCCTCTCGGTATGCAGGGACCAGCACCAGGCAGCGTGGTATGAAGCCTACTAGTTTATAACTTCACAAAGTAGTTTACCAAGCAGGGTGATTTGTTCCACTCAGGCCAATGTTGGATTGCTATGGAACAGGATTTAAACAGATTTCTTAACATGGGGCAGGATGTAGAAAAATATATAAAGTTAGACTGCACTCATTCTGAAAAAACTGAAAGGAAAATAAAGAGAGAAAGGTGAAAGTACTTGACTGAAATTGAAACCAACCTAGTTAGTTTCCTTATTTCTTGAATCTGGAGCCTGTCATTGATAATGCCTTTGCCACTTCCTGAAGTTTGTGATATGGTTGACCTTAGAGATGGAAAGTAAGAGGTGTGGCTTTGTAGTGGGGTGTGATGTCGGCCAGCGGTGAGCAGAGTTGGCTGTGCTTCAATATCACCATGATCGCTCTCATCTGATCTTTTCCACCACAATGTAGAGGGAAAAACATAGCCTGTAAGTGTAACCCAAAGATATTAAAATATACATATCATAACATTTGAAGATTTAACTTTTTCACATGAACAACATAGTGACATCAATTGCATTAATCATGTGCATCATCATCAATATCCGTTGCCAAATTTTCCATCACCATAAAGAGAAACTCAATATTTCTTAAATAATGGCTTCCCCAACCGATCACAATGGTCCACGTATAATAACTCCGCAGAATAGCAGAAACGTGGGTCAAGGGAGACAGTGGTCAGTGTAAGATTTGGAAATAAGAAAATTTATAAATTATCAAGGGTTCATGAGGGAGGGAGGGAAAAATGAGGAGCTGATACCAAGGACTCAAGTAGAAAGCAAATGTTTGGAGAATGATGGTGGCAAGATATGTACAAATGTGCTTGACAAAATGGATGAATGTCTGCATTGTGATAAAAGTTGTACAAGCCCCCAATAAAATGGCAAATGAGGAACTCTGCAGGTGCAGTGATTAAGCAAGCACTCAGCTACTAACTGAACAGTCAGTGGTTTCAGTCCATCAGTGATGACGTAAGGGAAAGATATGCCAGCCTGTTTTTCAAAGATTTCCAGCTTTAGAATCCCTGTGAGGGCAGTGCAACTCTGTCCTGTAGGGCTGCTCTGAGTAATACTCATTCAGTAGAAATTCTTGCTCTTGTTGGGGCGGTGCAATGCTGAAGTGTTGGCTTCTAACAAGAAAGGTTGGTTGTTCAAGCCCACACCACAGCTCTGTGGAAGAAAAGACATGGTGGTCTGGTCCCCCAAATATTATTGCCTTGGAAATCCAATGCGAAGTGCTGCTTTCACACAGGGTTGCTATGTGTTGGAGCCAAGGTGAAGAAGCTATTCATATGCCTGCTGGTGCCCTGAATTTTAGATCAAAAGTCTTCAGTTTATGAGTCATGCCCTGTTCTGCTCCACTCTCTCCCAACTCTTCCACGTGACTCTAAAAATATTTAGCTTAGCTATGTAAAATCCTAAGTGTGGTCATTGATACGAACTCCAAGTCTAATTACAGTTCATCATAATATCCATCCATTCATTTGATAAATAATAAATCAGGCACTTGTGTGTGTAGAAGGGAAGTGGAGGGATCATAGCATGTTACAGTACATTTAGACTTGCTCTTTAAATAATGTAATTAATTTGATTTTCAGGTATTAAAATTATCTATGGAATGTGTGACCCAGGCATCCTCAACCCATCGTTAAGCCTCATTCCAACCCCAAAGATGAGGTCAGCCTGGATGATGTGGGACTGAAAGATCTCTTTGGACTGGCTGCTATTGTTTAACAAATAAACAAAAACAATTCATTGCCACCATGTCAATTCTGCAATGAGACACGGTCTGATCCTCACAATCTGTTGGGGATTGAACCATTGTGATCAGGTTTCCATTGGCTGATTTTGGTAAAGTAGATCACAAGCCTTTTCTTCCACTCTAGTTCTGGAAATTATGTTGATACCTGTTCACTATCCTAACAGTATGCAAGCTTCCATTGACAAGTTTCCTGCATGGAAGGCAAGACTTTAACCAGTGAACTACCCATTCCTTATTCACACAAGTTGTTTAATATTAAAAAAAAGAAAGAAAACCAAAATACTGTTACTTTTTTACTGTTTTGAAATTGTTCCGTCTAAAAGTCCTGATGGTGATGGTAGCTCCAAGCTCTTTCATGGAGTGAACCCTGTGTAGACGTCATGGAGGTGGTGATTCAAGTAGCTGAACTAGTTCCAGACTTGACCTTATATCTTCTGACTTATTCCTTGCTGGACAGCAAAGGCTGGTCTCAAAACGATTCAACATTTTTTAGCTGCAGCTGTGAAATTAGTTGCTTACCTGAATTTAGGAAAGTTGAAGCTGAAATGCATCTTGAAAATGACATCAAGAGACCTCACTCATTCAACAAACATTTATTCAGTCCATGCTCTGGACCAGGCAGTGTTCTTCTGGCAGTGGTTAGAGTGCTCAGCTGCTAACCAAGAGGTAGGTGGTTCAAACCCACCAACTTATCCGTGAGAGAAAGCTATGGTAGTCTACGTCCCTATAGATTTACAGCCTTAGGAACCCTGTAATGTCCCTGTGAGTCATGATCAACTGAGCGGCAGGAGGTTTGGGGTGCGGTTGTTTGGGGGATGGATTAAGTGCTCCCAGTTTTGACAGCATTGCCAACTTACTTGTGTCATGCTCAGCACTCTATGGGACTCATCCCTGTTGTAAATGCAAACCCAGACCTTCCAGTTGTGCCTAATCACCCCTGCCAAAATCCTCTGCCCGTCCAAAAGCTGGGGTTTTCTTACATCATTAATTTTCCAGAAGTGCTTTAGGCTCATTGTAGCTCTGCGTGCGATAACGGGGCAAGAAATTAAAGCCATTTGCTTGGCAAGAGGAGCTTTTAAACACTCTGCTGTTTGGGGATTGTCATATAATTCCAAGGTTTTCACAAAGGAAATGGAATTAAAATGAAGGTCATCATTAAATTGAAACAAAATTTACTCCTTTTATACCTCATCAGCTACTAATTAATGAGACTCTCATGAGCACTGAACAATGCTATAGATTAGGGGCTCCTGTTAGCAGGAACACTTAGATTAGAATCCATAAAAAGTCCACTCTCCCAGGGATGGCTAGGTCCTAGCCCCAGGCCTGCCAAATCTCTGTTATTGAGGATTTATTTAAAGATACTTTTAAAGGCATTTCTTTCTTTACAATGAAGACTTTTCGGTGTGCATTTCACTAGAAATTTAAACTCTCATCCATAATGCTTCTGAAATCTTCCCCTCATTACAATGACTTGACTTGAGCATTAGCTGGCATTATAGTCTCTGATTGTGGAAAGAGTAGCGGCGAGGAAAAGCAGCGAGACTGAAATGCGCTGCTACCAAAGAAACACACCCTAGCCCCGGATAAGAGTTAGATACGGAGCTCGGCGGTCTTGACCCCTGGCAGAAGGGGTTTCTGTCATTGCACCTGGCCTCTTCCTCTCCTCTGGAATAACCCCAGGGACTTGTATTAGGAATCTGAAACGTACTGTCGGAATTTATTCTTTTCTCATTTTCTCGTTGCCTATTGCCATGCTGATTGTTTACTAGTGAATATTTAAAAATTTCCCAGTGATTTTTGCCACAAAGTTCTAGAGCTATTGTGATTATGTTAATATTTGACATTAGTAGTTGAAAATTTAGAAAAAAGATTCACATAGATGTGTATCTATGTACACGTGAGGAGGCTTCATGAAGTTTGTGGGAAAAAATATCACTTTAATTTCATGTTTCCATGAACTCTTTGGAGCTCTCGCTCTTACACACACACACACACATATACTACCTCGTTACATAACTGACAAATTATAGCATTACTTAGCTGCTAAATAACTGAGACTCACGGCCTAGCTCCATTGGCAAAGACTCAACCATCAAAGCTAGCATTACTCCCACTTTATACTTCGGTGTTCATTACGGAAAGGTATAGGTTGTTATGTGCAAAGCAGTTGGATAGTCCATTGTTTGCTACTATCATAAATGAAAATATCAGCTAGCTGAGAAGTTAAGAGTAGGTGTACATGGACACACATGCACACACACATTTGCACACATGTCCCCGTGATCACGGATGGCTACAGACATGCTATCTTAGAGTGTGCTTCACCTATGGTGTCATCAGGGCACCTTAAAAATCCACTCACAACAGTGTCTTCTGAGGGGACTTGCCAGGCCTGTTGAACACAAGGGAGAGAAGTCGGCTCAGAAGGTTATGGTAACTGCTTTTGTGACCCCGAAGGAGTAATCTTGATAGATGTTTTCAAAGGATGTTTTCAGAAGATTAAAGGCTGCACAGGTGAGAAGAAGACTGGGGTTCTGTGGGAGACACTCTGTGCACCTCGACAGTGGATCTGCTCCGTCTCTGAGGTGCTCTGGGCTGTCCCATGAGAAGTTGACTCGGAAATCTCCCCCTCGTTTGTCCCTTAAGACCGATCTAGCCTCTTGAGACTCCGTTTTCTTCCTCAAACCCAAATCACAAGAAAAGGAACAGGATTCATGTTCTTTGAGGATGCCCAAAGTGCCATTTTTTTCCCTGTGGTGTAAAAGGAAGAGCCCAGAGTTCTTCCAGGAAGGGTTGGAGAGATGTCAACACTGGATTCCAAAGTATATCGACCTACATAATGTATCTAGAAACAGTAGCTTCACATTTTGTTAATTTTGCTTAATAATAGTTTCTATGATTTTATAGAAATACTTTTTACTCTGTGTGTGTGTGTGTACAAAAGGACTTCAAAAAGTTCATGGGGAAAAAACAAAACCCAAACAAAAAGTTCATGGAAAAATGGAATGAAGGGATAATGGAATTTTTCCATGAAGTTTTCGAAGCCCTTTGGTATAAGAGTTTTTTTTTTTTTTTAACAATTTATTGGGGCTGATACAATTCTTTTCACAGTTCATACATATACATACATCAATTGTATAAAGCACATCTGTACAGTCTTTGCCCTAATCATTTTTTTCTCCTCTTTTCTTCTTTTACATTTTATTAGGGACTCCAACAACTCTTACCACAATCCATACATATACATACATCAATTGTATAAAGCACATCCATACATTCCCTGCCCCCAATCATTCTCAAGGCATTTGCTCTTCACTTAAGCCCCTTGCATCAGGTCCTCCTTTTTTTTCCCCCCCTCCCTCCCTTTCCCCCCCCCTCATATGCCCTTGGTAGTTTATACCTCGTTATTTTGTCATATCTTGCCCTATTCGGGGTCTCCCTTCCCCCCTTCTCTGCTGTCCCTCTCCCAGGGAAGAGGTCACATGTGGCTCCTTGTAATCAGTTCCCCCTTTCCAACCCACTCACCCTCCACTCTCCCAGCATCGTCCCTCACGCCCTTGGTCCTGGAGGTATCATCCACCCTGGATTCCCTGTATCTCCAACCCTCATATGTACCAGTGCACAACCTCTGTCCTATCCAGCCCTGCAAGGTAGAATTCGGATCATGGTAGTTGGGGGGAGGAAGCATCCAGGATCCGGGGGAAAGCTGTGTTCTTCATCGATACTACCTCACACCCTAATTAACCCATCTCCTCTCCTAAGCCCCTCTATGAGGGGATCTCCATTGGCCGACACTTGGGCCTTGGGTCTCCACTCTGCACTTCCCCCTTCATTTAATATAATATATATACACATACATATATACATATACACATAAATACACATACATACACACACTTATATCTTTTTTTTTTTTGCATGATGCCTTATATCTGGTCCCTTGGGCACCTCGTGATCGCACTGGCCGGTGTGCTTCTTCCATGTGGGCTTATTTGTTTCTGAGCGAGATGGCCGCTTGTTCACCTTCAAGCCTTTAAGACCCCAGACACGATCTCTTTTGATAGCCGGGCACCATCAGCTTTCTTCACCACATTTGCTTGTGCACCCATTTGTCTTCAGCGATCCTATCATGGAGGTGTGCAGTCAATGATATGATTTTTTGTTCTTTGATGCCTGGTAACTGATCCCTTTGGGACCACTCGATCACACAGGCTGGTGTGTTCTTCCATGTGGACTTTGTTGCTTCTGAGCTAGATGGCCGCTTGTTTATCTTCAAGCCTTTAAGACCCCAGTCACTATCTCTTTTGATAGCCGGGCACCATCAGCTTTCTTCACCACATTTACTTGTTCACCCGCTTTGGTTTCAGCAGTTGTGTCGGGAGAGTGAGCATCATAGAGTGCCAATTTAATAAAAGAAGGTATTCATGCATAGAGGGAGTGTTTGAGTAGAGGCCCAAGGTCCTTCCGCCACCTTAATACTTGACCTATAAATATAGACACAAAGATCTATTTCCCCAACCTCCTATATATATTTGCATGTACATGTCTTTGTCTAGACCTCCATGAATGCCCTTTGACTCCTAGCTCTTTCCTCCATCTCCCTTGACCTTCCTCCTGCCCTACTACCATGCTTCATTGCCACCTGGGCTAGAGTATACCTCTTCTCTAAGCAACCTTACCCTTGATCATTTCCCACCAGGCCTGCCACACCCCTTCTCTACCCTTTGGGATCCCATGTTTTTCCCTTGTCCCTGGGTTTGTTAACACCACTTCCTTACCCCCCCCTACCCCCCACCCCAAGTCCCCCCGGAACTGTCGGTCCCGTTGTTTTTCATCCAGATAGTTCATCCAGCCTGTCCTATTCAGACAGACCTGTGGAGTCACTAACATGCACGAAAACTAGACAGAGGAACACAAAGCAACAGTATACAACCAGACAACAAAACAACCAAAACAAACCACTGAAAAAGAACAGAACAAAACAGTTCACAAGAGAAAAGCTTGTAGTTAGTTCAGGGATCTTTGCTGGCCCTTAGGAGCGTTTTCTAGTCCAGTCTGTTGGGGCACCACGCCCTGGCCCCAAAGTCCACTTTCAGCATTCCCTGGGGACCTTGCCACTCCATTCCCTTGCTGTTCCGCTGCACTCCCCCAGTGCATTGCCTCGGTGTGGTGGGATCAGGTCAGGTGCAATTCCCACACTGTGTCTCCGGTGCTGTCCCCTGTATCGCCCTTAGTCACTGAG
Organism: Tenrec ecaudatus; assembly: GCF_050624435.1. Classification (NCBI taxonomy): domain Eukaryota; kingdom Metazoa; phylum Chordata; class Mammalia; order Afrosoricida; family Tenrecidae; genus Tenrec; species Tenrec ecaudatus. Next base: position 138,864,584 of record NC_134532.1, read on the forward strand.
GGGCATCATGTCTCATAGTAGGGCCAGCCATGTTGTTCTCTCTGTGGACTGGTTGCTCTGCTCAGGAACATCATCATCACGGCCTGGTGGGCCAGGCTGTGCTCCACTCTCTCCTCCTGCCCCTTCATCTGCTCCCGTGTGCTCTGATCAAATATGTCCATCTCCCATAGCTGCAGGGTCAATGTCGTCCTTTGGAACAAGTTCTTTTCGGGGGAGGGGCAGGAATCCACTTAATTTATGGTGCTGGGGCCTGCCTCCCAGACCTCTCCACCGGTTCCGTCCTCCACGCCGGGATATTGCATTCACACCTTGCGACACTGGGTTGAAGTCTGGTCCCACTTTCCCTGTGGAGATATAAACCATACCCTCCCCTTGGGTGGATTAATGCCCCATTTCTGTCATGCTGATTGTACTTACCTCAGAGGACTCATGTTGTACCTGTCCCTTTGGGACTGGCTTACCTCGCTTAGCATAATTCCTTCCAGCTCTTCCCATGAAATAACGTGTTTCATGTGCTCATTGGTGCTTTTTAGTGCTGCATAATACTCCATTGTGTGTATGTGCCAAAGTTTGCTAATCCACTCGTCTATCGATGGAAACTTAGGCTGTTTCCAAGTCTTTGCTATTGTGAATTGTGCCGCAATAAACATTGGAGCGCATATGACTGGTCGTGTTTTATTTGCTGCTTCAACCGGGTATATGCCCAGTAGAGGGATGGCTGGGTCATAAGGTAGATCAATTTCCATTTTCTTTAGGTATCGCCAGATTGCTTTCCACAGTGTCTGTACAAATCTGCACGACCACCAGCAGTGGAGGAGGGTTCCTATTTCACCACAGCCCCTCCAACACTTGTTGCTCTCTGATTTACTGATCTGGGCTAGCCTCAGGGGTGTTAGGTGGTATCTCATGGTTGTTTTGATTTGCATTTCTCTTATGGCAAGGGACTTCGAGCACTTTCTCATATATTTATTGGCCATATTGATCTCCTCTCTAGTGAAAGTTCTTCTCATTTCTTTTGCCCACTTCCTTAGGGGGTTAACTGTTTTCCTCTTTTTGTAGGTCATGATGGTGTTGTAGATTTTAGTAATGAGCCCTTTGTCTGACGTGTCATTACTAAAAATCTTCTCCCAGTCTGTGGGTTGCCTTGTCACCCTCTTGGCAAAGTCTTTCGAGGTGCACAGGTGTTTTATTCTTATTAGATCCCATTTGTCGATTTCCAGATCACCTGTGTGTGTCCCCTTCCCTGTTGCAGTGAGCATATGTGCTCCCTGGGCCAGTGCTCTGAGATTAGTCCCGATTCCCTCCTTAATGGTCCTGATGGTTTGGGGTTTGACTTCTAGATCTGTGATCCACCTTGAGTGTATTCTTGTGCATGGGGTGAGGTAGGCGTCTTGTTTCAACTTTCTACATGTGGATATCCATTGTTTCCAGCACCACTTATTAAAGAGGGCATCTGCTTCCCACTTGACGTTTTTGGGACCCTTGTCGAAGATCAGTTGTCTATATGCTGATGATTTTACTCCTGGGCTTTCTATTCTTTTCCACTGGTCTGAGTGTCTATCATTGTGCCAGTACCATGCTGTTTTGACCACTGTAGCTGTGTAGTAGGCATTAAAATCAGGCAGGGCGAGTCCTCCAATTGTGTCCTTCTTCTTGAGGAGTTCTCTGCTAATTCTGGGTTTCTTCCCTCTCCATATGAAGTTGGTGGTCAGTTTTTCCAATTCTTTGAAGAAGGTTGATGGTAATTGGATTGGTATAGCATTGAACTTGTAGAGTGCTTTAGGAAGAACTGTCATCTTTACTATGTTCAGCCTACCTAACCATGAGCAGGGGAGCTTCATCCATTTGTGAAGGTCACTTTTGGTTTCCTGTAATAGGGTTTTATAATTATGCTTATATAGGTCTTTAGTCTTTTTTGTTAAGTATATTCCTAGGTATTTCAGTTTGTTCTTGGCTACTGTGAAGGGTACTTCCCTCTTAATCGCCTCTTCCATGGCCCTGTCCGATGTGTATAGAAACCCTACCGACTTCTGTTTATTGATCTTGTATCCTGCTACCCTTCCGTATTCCTCTATTGCTGTAAGTATTCCAACTGTGGAGTTTTGGGGGTCTTCAATGTATAGGATCATGTCATCTGCAAATTACGATAGTTTCACCTCCTCCTCTCCCAACTGGATCCCTTTGATGTCCTTCCGCTGTCTTATGTTGTTAGCCAGGACCTCCAAAACGATATTGAATAGAAGAGGGGACAGGGGGCATCCTTGTCTTGTACCCTTTTTCAGTGGTATTGTTCTTGTCTTTTCTCCATTGACTATGATGTTGGCTGTTGGTCTTTCATAGATAGCTTGTATGAGCTTGAGGAACTTACCTTCCAATCCTATCTTCATGAGTGTTTTGATTAGGAATAGATGCTGGATGTTGTCAAATGCTTTTTCTGCATCTATGGATATTATCATATGGTTTTTATCCTTTTTCTTCTCGATGTGGTGTATGATATTGATGGATTTTCGGATGTTAAACCATCCCTGCATCGCTGGGATGAATCCTACTTGGTCGTGGTGAATGATATGTTTGATGTTCCTTTGTATTCTATTGGCCAATATTTTGTTAAGGATTTTTGCATCTATGTTCATTAGAGATATTGGTCTATAATTCTCTACACTTGTGGGGTCTTTTCCCTGTTTGGGTATCAAAGTAATGCTGGCTTCGTAAAATGAGTTTGGGAGCTTGCCGTTCTTTTCTATGTTCTGGAATACTTTGTGGAGGATCGGTGTCAGCTCTTCCCTGAATGTTTGGTAAAATTCTGCTGTGTAGCCATCTGGCCCTGGGGCCTTTTTCCTTGGTAGGTTTTTGATGACACTCTCTATTTCTTCCTTCGCTATGGGTTTGTTGAGGTTCTTGATCTCTGTCTCAGATAATCTAGGGATAGATTGTTTTTCTAAATATTTATCCATGTCTTCCAGGTTTCTGAATTCATTAGAATACAAACCTTCATAGTACTTTGTGATTATCCTTTTTATCTCATTGGGGTCTGTTGTTATTGCCCCCGATTCATCCCTCATCCTGGCTATTGATGATTGTTCCTTTCTATGTTTGGTAAGCTTTGCCAGGGGAGTGTCAATTTTATTAATTCGTTCATAAAACCAGCTTCTAGTTGCGTTAATCCTTTGCATTGTTCTTTTGTCTTCCCACTGGTTTAACTCCGCCCTGATTTTTATTATTTCTTTTCTCTTGCTATTGGAGGGGTAGTTCTGTTGACTCTGTTCTAGTTGTTGGAGGTTTTGTGTTAACATATCTGTCATACGCCTTTCTTCTTTTTTCATGTATGCATTTAGTGATATCAAGCTACCTCTGATAACTGCCTTTGCAGTGTCCCATAAGTTTTGATATGTTGTATGCTCGTTCTCATTAGTTTCTAGAAATTTCCTGATATCCTCTCTGATCTGGACCTTAACCCATTCATGTCGCAGGAGATCGTTGTTTATTCTCCAATTGGTGGCCCTTGCTTTTCTGGGTGCCCTTCTATTAATCTCCAGCTTTATGGCATGGTGGTCTGAGAAAGACGTCTGGATAATATCTATGTGTTTGAATTTACTCAGGCTGGCCTTGTGCCCCAGCATGTGATCTATTCTTGAGAAAGATCCGTGTGGATTGGAGAAGAATGTGAAACCTTTTGCTTTTGGATGAAAGGCTCTATAGATGTCTATCAGGCCCTGTTGCCTAATTACATTGTTTAGCTCTCTGGCCTCTTTGCTGAGCTTCTTTCCCTGTGACCTGTCTTTCTCTGATAGTGGAGTGTTGAAGTCCCCCACTATTATTGTTGTTTCCGTGATTTCTTCTGTCATTTTTTAAATAGTTTGTTTGACGAAATTTGCCGCACCATTATTAGGTGCGTAAATATTCAGTATGCTTATTGCTTCCTGGTTTACTGAGCCTTTGAGCATTATGTAATGTCCCTCTTTGTCTCTTTTTATGTTTTGGATCTTGAGATCCATTTTGTCGGAGATTAAGATAGCCACTCCTGCCTTCCTGGAGTTACCATTTGCTTGGTAAACTTTCCGCCAGCCCTTTATTCTCAGCATATGCTTGTCTGCTTGCTTAAGGTGTGTCTCTTGCAGGCAGCAGATTGATGGGTTATGTTTTCTAATCCAATCCTCCAGCCTCTTTCTTTTAACATATGAATTGAGCCCATTTGTATTCAAAGTGATTATTACAATCTCTGGCTTCATGGTTGCCATATTCTGTTTTGTGTTTTGGGTCTTTGCCTATCTTCCTTCATATCAGTGTACTGCGTTTGAGTGGAGGGTTTCTATCCTGTCCTCTTTTCCATCTGAGACCGTGTTGTCCTGGTACGTTTTGCTGGCATGTTGGCTTCTAGATGGAGATGGGCTATATGGTGGTCTCCTGGTGGTTCTAGTTGGAGCTTGATCTTCTGGCCATAGTGAGTCAGCCAGTATGTTCTGCAGGGTCGGGTGACTTGCAGTATATTTTTTGAGTTCTTCCTTGTCCTGGAAGACCCTTATCTTACCCTCTATCTTAATGGATAACTTGGCAGGGTATAGGATTCTGGGGGAGGCATTTTCATCTTTCAGTTTTTGGAAGATGCTGCTCCATTCTCTCCTCCTCTTCATGGTTTCAGCTGATAAGTCTGAGCATAACCTTACCTGCGCTCCTTTGTATGTGACTGTCTTCCTTTCTCTTGATGCTCGTAGAATTTTCTCTTTTTCCTCTAAGTTGGATAATTTTACAATTATATGCCTTGGCGTGTTCTTCTTGGTGTTTAGCTTAGCCGGCGTCCTCTCTGCTTCCTGTATGAGAGTCGGATTCTCCTTTGTTAGGTTGGGGAAATTTTCTTCCAGGAATTCCTTTGCTATCTTGGCGGTCGATTTGTGTGTTATGTTGTGTTCCGGTAGACCGATTATTCGAATATTATTCCTCTTCATAGCATCTGTCATTGATCTCAGGCTGTCTTCTGTTTCTTTAATTTTCCTATCTGATTGTTTTTCTCGCTTGCTTCGTTTGGTTTGAGCGTCCTCGAGTTCACTGATACGGTTCTCAGCCTCCTCAAGCCTAGATATAGCTTCTGTGACCTTTTGTGTGGCCTCTGCTACCTCCTCTGTTAGTTTCTGCAGTTCCTTTTGGTGGATAGTATTCATCCCCTCTATTGTGGACTTCATCCCCTCTATTGTGCATTTCATCCCTTCTATCGTTGCTTCCTTATTTTGGTTTGCTTCTCTTAGCTCCTGTATTACTGCAAGCAGAGTTCTGAAGATTTCCTTTTGTGGCTGATCTATATCTGTTTCTTCTATGAGTGACGTTAGGTCTGTTAAAGTGCCTCGTTTTTCTGATTTTTTTGTTGGGAGTGATGTGGTCTGTTGATTTTTCCTTGATCCTTTAATAGGCCCCATGCTTCTGGGAGACAGGAGTAACCTTATTGTGTGGAGGCTCAGGCCACTGTGCCGTCTCCTGGGGTGGCTGGGGCGGGCTGCGGCAGGCTTAGGGCTGGCACTGGGGACCCAACAGGGCCCCAGGTGGTGAGAGCTGGCTGGAGCTCACTGACGGCTCCTCAGGGACTGCAAAGCCGAGACCCAGGCTCCACTGCAGGTGCAGTGTTTGATCTGCCCGGGCTGTGAGCGGGCGCGGGGAGGCCCCTTGGATAGCTGCGCAGGCAGCTGCGGGACACTGCAGGGAACAATGGTGTTCGCTCTCCGCCCTTTTGGCGCGAAACCGCAGGGGGTAATGGCGCCGGCAAAGGAGGCTTGGCGCGAAACCGCAGGGGGCAATGGCGCCCTTCCTCTGCTCAGGCTCAGAGTCGCGGCCGCCGGGGTTCCCGCAGCACCCTGGGGAGGGCACCTACTCTTGTGCCTTGCGCAGGGGGGGGGCCCTTGGTGGGCAGACTCAGCAGCGCGGGGCGCGGCGCTCCGCGGAAGCTCAGGGTCCGGGACAGGCGCGGGTTGGGCTATGGCTCCTGTTGGCGGGAGGTGCTCAGCGCAGGGTCCCCGCCAGGAGTGGAGCTGGCGCTAGGCTGCCAGGGGCTGGCGGGGGCAGGCGGGGGTGGGAGGCCGGCGCACGGAGGGCAGGTGGAGAGGTCCGCGGCAGCGGTGCGGGTGGATGGTCCTCCGTGGGGGTCGCCAGACAATCCGCGGGTCCGCTCCCCTGAGCTTGGATGAATGGAGGGAGGGACGTGGGCCCGAGGGCAGATCGCTGCCCTGCGGGGAGAGGGGAACTGCGGGAGAGGAAAGCTTCTCTCCCAGTGGAGATCCGCGAGTGGGGAGTGGGGAGTGGGCCGCTGGAGTAGGCAGGGCAGGCAAGCGGCTCTGGGCTGGCGTCCGGTTTGGGGATGGAGCCTAAGCCGGTCGCCAGTGAGCTCACGGCAGCTTAGTGGCCAGAGACGTCCCACGAGTCCGGTCCTCTTTCACCTAGACCCCTGCTAGGACTGGGGTGCTGTCCCAGGGGGATATTTCACTCACCAGACTCTTACTATTCAGCTACCTGGTCGCCAATCCCGCTTTGTTTGGAGGAGCTCTCAGAGTATGCGGGTGTCCCTGTCGGCCATCTTCCTCTGCCCCCCACCTGGTATAAGAGTTTTGATGATAATTTTTAAGTGTCCAGTGGCTAAGTGATCAAAATATGTAAGGCATTTATATTATTTTATTTATCTATATAGGTGTGCAGATGTATATACACATGCATTTGAAGAGGTTAAAATTCATTGAAAATGGAAGTAAAAGATAATGGAATATATATAAAATGATCATGGAAAAATGTGTGTGTGTGCTCACATCACTGACAGAAGCAGAAGAGATTTGAAGTGTTTATTGCCTTTCCCACCAGGAATAGCTCATGTAAAGCCTCTACAACTACCTATCTCATAGGATGAAGCTAGGTATATGCTGGCAACTTGACTAAGCAATTAGCAAAACCTTCCTTAAGGTATTCTGACCTTTTGAGGGAAAATAGAACCAAAGCACTATGAGTAATACTGTCATTTCATTCTCAAAACAACGTCTTCCTCCCGTGTAACTTACTAAGTCACTATTAGGGAAAGTCTTGGAGAGGAGGGGCGCATAGCATGAAGATCTTGAGAGAGACATCACAGGAGTTGGGGCATGTTTGCTGAGCATCAGTCTGCAGGTTGAGTGGAAGCAGGCAGGGAGTAGTGGTACGGATGGGAGAGAGGCAGGATCTCCATTAGGAGGCAGCGATGTAGGCATCTCTGACCCTTCTGAGTTTGGGAGGTCGCCCTTCTGGCCTGCAAATCTCCCTCTCTTGCCTGCAGTGGTCACCTTCTTTGCCAGGACCTGTGTGGCAGTTGCATTTTGAGAGAAGCTTGAGGACAGCGGTTCTCAACCTGTGGGTCACGACCCCTTTGGGAGTAAAAGGACCCTTTCACAAGGGTGCCCGATTCATACCAGTAGCAAAATGACAGTTATGAAGTAACAACGAAAATAATTTTATGGTTGGGGGGGGTCACTCCAACATGAGGAACTGTATGAAAGGGTCGCGGCACGAGGAAGGCTGAGAACACTGCTTTATGGAAAGTTGCCCACTGAAGCTGCTTACCATCATGCGTTATCAACCTGCTCTGATTTCCTCTGCCTTTCCTTCGTGATTCAAAATGATCAAACTCTGTCATCCTCACCTTCTCTCGGGAGTCAATCTTTTTGGCCCTCCTTATGGCTGCCCATTTTCTATCGACATCTGCCTTTGCCGGACTTGTTGGACACACTTCCAGCAGCAGAGGGGGACCGAAGGAGGAAGTCAGAGGGTTGCATGGATTTGAAAGGCAGCCTCTACGTCGTTCCTTGAGCATAAGGTCCATTACCCAAAGCCCTGCTCTGAGCAACAGCATCTACAGTCATGAATGGTTTCCTGCAAAGGAGTTTCCAAAGGAGTTGGGGGCCAGCAGGCCAATGTCCACAAAGCACCTGACCATCATCTTGGCTACTTTCATTGAGAATATACAAGGTAGTTCAATCTTTATGAAAGCAGAACGCCACACATTTCTCCCACAGAACGGTTCGCAGCACCAATCATTTGGTGAGCACCCAAGTGCTTTAACCAGTATGTCACCAGGATTCCCAGACAAAAGTCTAAATCTGCTTAGTTCTAAAGACTCAGCTGTTAATCCACAATGAAGTGCTAAATTGTGTGGATCAAACAAATGCCCTTCCACTCCTAAAACATAGATGTTTAGATATTTAGGTTGGTTTTTTTCTTTTAAGGTCAATTCAAATGCGTTGACAGATCCAGTATTCACATGCAATCACCTTCTACTTACGGTCAGATTTTATTCAGGAGAATTTCCTACCCTCCTTCTCCGGGGTTAGCGCTGTTCCCTCACAAAGCACTTTATTATCTCGAAATGGGCACAATTGATTGCTGGGAAGCTTTGCATTTGCACATGCTTTCTAGGAAAATCCCCCAAAAGATTCGCCATCTACTCTAAAGCACAGGCTGTGCCGTTGAAATTGAAACATTGTCAAGATGAATCAGGAGGATAAACCCCCAAACGGAATGCCGTGTTGGAGAGTATCTTAAGCCTAGGCCAAAGCTATTTCCTTGGACGCTTCAAAGAAGCACACATTGTTCAAAAGGCTCAGCTCCCTCCACTCTCTTAAGCATCGAAATGCCCCCAGCTGGCCGGGCTAGGGGAACAAAGCGGGGCAGTGTGGTCCCTCTTCAATTCCATAGGCTCGGTGGTTTTTCTGAGTTCTCCTTTGTGCACGAGCTGGAGGCAACTTTCAAGAGAGTTCATAGAAATCCTCATATTCTCCTTCTCCACCTCCATGGCCAATTTGGGGTAAATAGTCCTGTGTGCAAAAAGACTCTTGAGCGAGTTCCCTTCAGAGCTGTTCCAACAGCTCCATTCAGTTTTGGGGGTTCCAGCCCATGCTTAAATTGTTTAATTCCGAAGGCAAAGCTTTTAAAGTCACCCTCCCATCTCCTTCCCTTCTTGCAAGCAAACTGCGCTACAAAAGCAGAGGCCTCCCCGGCCCTGTTTACTTAGAGGGCAAACCGTATTCAAGCCAGCGTTGTCAGATTAAAGGAAGAAAGGGGAGAGAAATCAAAGCCTTAAACTGCACATAAAAGGCAATCGCTGGCAACCAATCTGTTCGACTTCCAACTATTTGCACTTTATGAATACAGGTCAATCTGTTATTGGCACCCAAATGTTAATGTTCTTATGCGGGTTTAAGCTGCTTGAACAGCTGAATAAGTGAGAGTGAGCTATCGGGCCACACCTCATCAGTCAGGCCCAGCTGGGACACTGGGACACTTCTCCAAACTGGCCAGTGGTGTCCGAGGTGACCGAGGAGGCGCTGGGCAGGCCATGTGTGGGGCCGGTTGCTGGTAGGAGCCATGGAGTCGGCTCCGACCTGGAGCGACCTTAGGCACAACAGAGGGAAGCAGTGTTGCTGTGCTCGGGCCCATTGGGGAGAGAGAGGTAAAGGAAGAAATCACTTACGCAGGACAGACAGAAAGCTCAAGAATAAATGCTCAGGTGCCTGGTGCTGTTCTGTTTTGTTTGCTGTTTGCTACATATGCACATGTAAACACACGCACTATCCCCTTGGCCAGAGCTTCTTAAACAAGTGGCTCAAGTTTAAGGCCCATATGGGGTGAGGCAGCCGTAAAAGTTTAATGAAGGCACAATGGCCAAAAATTAAATTAAAATCAAACACGCGATGAATTCGAGGTGTGTTTCTGAAGGGCTTGCCTGGGTCCCATTGCCCGCTTTCACGGCAGCCTTTGTTCTGAAGGCGCCACAGGCGCTTGCAGCCAAAACATTTGACCAGAAGTAGATACCGTGCTCCCCGATGCTGTCCAAACCATTCATTTCTTTAAAGCTGCGTTTGATTTGTACGCTTCTTTTACACACTTCTATTCCTGGGGGTAAAAATTTCTCTGGAGAAAAGGTGTCAATGAGAGGGGAAACAATCAGAAGTCCTGCAGGAGTCAGAATTGACTGGGAGCAATGGGGGATAAGAAAGAGAGACAGACATTAACATCACCAAGTTAAATAGAAGACTTAGAGTTGGAGGCAGAGTTCCTGATTAGATGGGTGCGGTAGTGACTAAGAGGCCTTGAACCGCAGTTTTTGGAAGCTCTGGTGGTGATGGGGTGAAGGGGTGATGCCGTCAGTGGTCTACACAGGAAAAGAAGATTTGGAAACTGATTGTGGCAGCAAATGCACAGTTCTACTGGATGTGGTTGAACTATGGAACTATTTAATATATGTATTCATCCCAATTAATAATAAAAAGAAGCTCTGCACAGCTTTATATTATTAATCATTTCTTATATTTGTTTTTCCCCCCTCTTTTAAAAATAAGACCCCAAACCATTTCATAACCCCTTCTCTCCAAGTGTTTTCTGGGTGCCTGGTAGAGTGTGTGGCAATGGTGTATACCCACTGTGAGACCCACAATGACACTAGAGATGTATATTTGTATGTGTGTGTGTATCTATATATTTATATAGATATGAAGTCTGCTAATTAATGTTTTGTTGCTGTTTGTTGCAATTTATGGACTCAACTCATTGCTATGTCATGTGTGACAGAGAACGGAGGAGTTCCACAGAGTTTCCTTGGCTAAAATCTTTTTTTTTTAAACATTTTATTAGGGGCTCATACAACTCTTATCACAATCCATACATATACATACATCAATTGTATAAAGCACATCCGCACATTCCCTGCCCCAATCATTCTCAAAGCATTTGCGCTCCACTTAAGCCCTTTGCATCAGGTCCTCTTTTTTTTCCCCTCCCTCCCCGCTCCCCCCTCCCTCATGTGCCCTTGGTAATTTATACATTGTTATTTTGTCATATCTTTACCTGTCCGTATGGAGGTGTATTATCAGTCCTTTTTGTGGGAGCTGCTAGGTAAGGTTTGGATCATTCTGTCACCCAAGAACCTTTATGATGATAATGGTAGTCATAAAAGCTTTGTGTTTCTAATGTATTTCCCAGTAATGGGTGACAAAAGGCTATTTGAATGTCATATGCCATGTTTGCATATAGGCAGGAAATAAATATACAAGTCAACTCAATTTATTCTCAAAAAGCAAAGAAAACAAAAACACCTCATTGTCATTGAGTTGATTTGGAGAGCTTCATTTTTCTTCTGAGGAGTGGCTGTTAGTTTCGAACTGTTGATGTTACAGTTAGCACCTAACTGGTAACCCATTACACCACCAGGGCTCTCTGGGACAATTTATTGAGCCCTCCAAATTACTCCAGCCAGAGAGGCAACACTGGACAAAAAAAGTTTATTTCTGTCCCTCATATGTGTGAGACCAACCCAAATTTGCAGGGTTGTTCTTCCCTGTTCTAGGGGGCAGAGTTCGCTCAATGGAAGTGAGATGGATTTGTTTTTGGTTCCTAATTAATGCCCCATAACCTAGGGAGGCCTCAGTTTCCTCATCTGTAAAATGACGGAGTTGCCTTAAAGATCCTGTTCAGAGCTGATATCAAAGGGCTTGAATAGAAAGAAAATGTATTGAAAATGTTGATGACAGACATTGATGATAACAAATTTGCTTGCTGTAATCGATTTATGGATTGTTATGATATCTGTAAGAGTCTCCAATAAAATGGCTGATTAAAACATGACATTTTATTTAAAAAAATATAATTAATATGTATATATATCTTGTCCAACTAACTCATTTGTCCCCTGTGAGCTCATTTCTTTACCTAATTTGATTTCTAATAATAATTAATTGAAATGTTACAGATATTAAAATCTAACAAGAAATTCTTATAAAAAGTAACACTGAATGGTGGCCCAGAACTTTCATATACTTACTATTTTAAGGCCCTTGCTGCATTATGACATACATTAATCTGGTAGGTATGGCTCTGCTGTTGTGAATGAATATTACTGAAATATTTACCCTATTAGCAATTCCTGTTGTTTGTGTAAATAGTGTCCAGTCACTTAAAAGTTTAATCTGTACAAGTGAACAATTCATGCATTGTGGTTCATAGCTGGCCTATACTGTTATAATTTCCTTTTCTCAATAGTGTTTTAAATTCTATATCAATTGCTAAACAAGTGACACTCTCAATGCGAAGTGGCTATGAATTGGGCTGCTAACACTAACAGTAAGGCCCAAAGTCTGAAACTATTAGCCAGCTCCTCAGGGTAAGAATGAAGCGTTCTACTACTGCGAAGATTTACAGGACCGGAGACTTACATGAGCAGGTCTTACCCTGTAGGGACACTATGAGTCGGTATTGATTTGATGGCAGCTGGAGTGATGCCCCAGGGAGATGATTGACAATGGTCTCTAACATTAGATGTTAATGATGTTTCTAAAGTGAACTAGAGATATATGAACCATAGATTCATGGATTGGGGGCTTACACTAAATTCTAGCTCCAATCTAAGAATAATTATTTCTTATGACATGGCTCTGCTTGATACTCACCCTTATGAGATCACTGAAGATAAGGGTGCTACAGTAGAGTGTGGTGAGGAAATGAGATGGTACCTCGTTATCAGAAAGAATAGCATCTGGAATCTTAAAGACTTGGTTTCAATCAAGTAGCCACCTAAGTGAGGTATGTGATCCAAGGATTATAAATAATATGATCCAAATCCAAAGGAGGGAATAGTATAAGAGCTTAAATTGTGAACATCTGGTTTGTAGAAGGCTCTGGATGACAGCAGAAGCCCCAAATCCATTCTTAGGGTCTTCCTGTGGATCTGTGACCATAGGTGAGGGGTATGAATAGTCTTGTTACTGGGCAGGGAGAATTGTAAGTTGATTATGGTAGACGTAGTTAGATAAAAATATAATATTTTCTCATTTGATCTCCCTTTTGACCTATTTTAAAGCTGTTCTGTTTTTTAAAGAAAGCAAACTGGACAAAAATGTGGATTAAGCCCCTGGTGAATCCTTTCTGACCAGGGATGTGACCAGCCTTGCTATCGTGCAGAATGCATTGAAATTGGATTGTTGCAGATGCAGTAAGGTTGAAACTTAGCACCCTATCTATGATCTCCATTATGATGCCCTTAAATTTATTCCAGGTTTTATATTTTCTGATTTCTTTTTTATTGGCATTTTTGCCTGTATAACTTTGTTATTGTTATTAGTTTTTGCATTTTAATGTTTTATGTATATGAAGTCAGGATAGGTAAATCTATTGAGACCATAACTGGATCAATGGTTTCTTGGAGCTGTAGCAGGGGACTTTGGCGGAAATGGGCAGCTAATGATGAATGTAAGAACGAAGAAAAAAATTAAAACAAAGAATGAAGAAAATGGTCTAAAACAGATTGTTGTGATGACTGTACAACTCTCCTTGATGTGATTGAACTATTGGATTATATGACATGTGAATATACCGATAAAACTGTTGGAAAAAAACTAATTCTCTCTTGCACCTCTTTCCCTTGCACCTCCCAGGCAGCAGCTACTGTGAGATTTTGTGGGGTTGTTTTTGTGATGTACCTCTATCCTCTTTTTTCAAACATTCTAGGCCATGAGGAATATAAATTCGAGAGTCTCACAAAACAGAATGAAGATAAAATAGATGTTCCTTTTGTAGTGCAAACCTCAGTCGCCTGGTTCAGAAGACCATGGTTTGAGTGACACAAGAGGGAACTAGCTGTCTTCTTTGGCACAACTTTTAACATGGTTGGGCCTCATTGGCTTCTTCTCAACCCAACCTCCCACATTGATAGCTCTTGGATACTTATTTTAAAAAGAGTAATTTTATGAAATCAGAGAATCAGTATTTGAGAAAATGAATTTGATATTAGCATTTTCAATCAGGAGCTTAACCTTTGAGCTGGTGAAGTGGCTCTGCCAAATCAATCTATTTAGGAAATTAAAAATAAAATTAGGCACATTTATTGCAAATTAAAGTGAAATGGAATGAACAGTTCTACCTGGTGCCAGAAGAGAAATGGTCCTTTGAGATCATTATGCCAATAGGGGAGCTGGGCCAATGTCAAGTGCTATGCATTTATTCTGAAGCTAGCATTCTTCTTCTTGCTTCCCTGAGGTGGGTTTGCAGGTAGGATTGATGGCACAAAGAGCTGTGAAGCCTGCTGAACTGTGTCCATCTTTTATGAGTATGTGTAGATATATATGTCTAGTTCAAGTCAGGTCCTGGTAGAAAACACAGTTCACACTCAAACTGGTAATCTGAAGAGTGCTTAATAATGGGCTATTATTAAAAAAAAAAGAAGAAGACCTGATGCAAAGGGCTTAAGTGGAGAGCAAATGCTTTGAGAATGATTGGGGCAGGGAATGTGTGGATGTGCTTTATACAATTGATGTATGTATATGTATGGATTGTGATAAGAGTTGTATGAGTCCCTAATAAAATGTAAAAAAAGAAAAGGAAAAAAAAAGAAAAGAAAATGATTAGGGCAAAGAATGTACAGATGTGCTTTATACAATTGATGTATGTATATGTATGGATTGTGATAAGAGTTGTATGAGCCCCTAATAAAATGTTTAAAAAAAATAATGGGCTATTTATAATAGAGTAGCTGGGATTTGGTCGTGGTGGTGGGGAGATGGTCAAGTATTCTGAGGTGGTTGTTGTTCGTTGCCATTGGCTCTGACTCATGGCAACTCCATATCAATAGATAGAAAAATAGCTGGGTCCTGTACCACCTTCACGGTTGTTGGTAGGCACAAGTTCATTGTCACGGTCACTGTGTATTTTTAGTAGCTTCCAGCGTAGGGAGCTCATCTTCCAGTGCCATATTGAACAATATTCTGTTGTGATGCATAGAAGTTACATGAGCTAATTTTCTGAAGCAGATCATCAGCAGGCTTTTCTTCCTCGTTAACCTTGGTCTAGAAGCCCCAGTAAAGCCTGTCTACCATGGGTGACCCTGATGATATTTGCAATACTGGTGGCATGGCTTCCAGCATTCGACCATGACACGAGTTGATACAGTATGACAAATGCAGCGATAAGAGCATTCTGTGCGTAGGAAGTGAGGATACATTATCGTCTACCCTTTGGCTTGAAGGAGGGTTTGTTAGGGGATTTTGGAAGGCAACCACGTCAAGAGGATTTCCTGATGAGACCTGAGGCCTGAGCTTCCAGCTTGGGTCCATTTCTTTTACCCAAGCAACCGCTGCTCATTCATTAGGATGTCCCCAATATCAACTCTGGTTGGAAGATCTTCCCTGAATTCACCAATCTGGGTTGAATGTAGAGTTTGCTTAGTCATGTTATAATCATGTAAACATTTTTGATGACACACATATATAATTACATTTTTACTTTTTGTGTCCTCTTTCTTGAAGGCACAGAGTCTAGTTAATTGGATTTGCTTCTTTCGGATGCAATCAAATGATTGTTGGATGATAGGAAGCAAGAACATGACTACTACTGTCCCATCTCATATCACTGTTAGATTGTTACTCCTTGGAAACCTAGAGTATAGTTACAGGAAATCCTCTAAGTCTCTAGAAAGGCTGAAAAGTCCTGGATAGGGGTTTACTTGAAGTAATTATTACAAAATGGGAACCTACATTACCAAATCATCTGTAAAAAATGTGAATCAGCTACAAGTACTAAGCTTTTATGATACCCATTATTTAGGCAAAATGGTTAAGATGAGCACAAAACCATCAACCCAGGGATCGGAAGACTTGAATTTTGCTCTAAAGCCCATGTCTCAGAGTTAACCCTGAGGAAATTACCAGTTAAAAGTAAGTGAAAGTGACTGAATGCACATGATTTTTTATTGATCATTTAATTGGGGGCTCTTACAGATATTATAACAGTCCATACATCAATTACATCAAACGAACTTGTACAGATGCTGCCATCACCATTTTCAAAACATTTTCTTTCTACTTGAGCCCCTTGATATCAGCTCCTCTTTATTCCCTCCCTCCCTGCCCCACCACCCTCAAGAAACCTTAATTATTATATATTATTATTATTTTACATCAAATGTGCATGATTTTTTTTTTTAAGCAAAAGGAAAGAAATTTATTGGAGCCCATACGGGAAACCCTGGGGGGGGGGCCAGCATACCCTACTGTGTAGGCATGCCCAGCAAAGAGTCATACCATTCACTGTACCCCTATGTCCCAGAGGGACTCCCCTTGAGCCAAGCCCCAAAGCCCCAGGACTGGCTGGGGGTGGGGACGGTGCATGATTTTTATTGCAGTATTGTTTGACCCCCCCCCAAATTAAATTAAAAGCAGCCTCAAAGTTACCAGCAAACAACGAATTAATTAAATTATGGTATTTACATAAAATGAGAGTCTGGTGGCATGCTGAATTAATAACCACATGGTGAGCAGTTCAGACTAAGCCACTGTGCCACACGAGAAAGATGTGCTTGTTTACTCCTAGAAAGAGCTAGGGTCGAGGAAACGCCAGAGGAGGCTCTACCCTGTCCTTTCGGGCCATTGTATCGATGGCAGTGCACTTTGTAGACTTCCATAAATGAGTTATATGTCACCGTGGAAGAACGAGGACACTATATGGAAACACGATCGTTGTATATTGTTGTGTAAGATGCTTGTGACGATGACATTTTTGAAAGTAATACTCAGAGGTGCTTGGATTTGTCCAAAATACTTACCCTCCTAAAGACTCCATTTTTGCACCTGCTATTTCTCCCTACCTCACAGTTATTCTGATGAGTAAAAGCAATCAATATAAGTCCTTGTCACATTATACTAACTTAACCTTATTAGTTCTTATTACTATTATCAACATCATTACTATTATCTTTAGCTATATGCCAGGAAAAAATACATGAATGAGTGCTCGCAGAACTATTGCTAGCAATTATTGCTATACATTTTACTTTATTCTTTTTAAAAAATCTGTATATTTAAAACATCTCACAGTAATAACTGCTTGATTTTGCAACACTGAAGTTGTCAGAAAAAGATGACTCATTTTTGCCCTTCCTCTTGCTGTTGCGCGGTGGCATTGAGTCGGTTTCAACACAACCCAGTCCTGGACCGAACCTGCTCCCAATTGCTGCCCTCTGGGAACCCACGTGGGGAAGTCCGTGGGGTGCAGTCCTCTGAGACTCTCCACTCCTTCAGGGAGAGGTTCCTCATGATTCTACGTCCAAAGTATGTGGGATGAAGTCTCGTCAACCTCGCTGCTAGGGAGCATTCTGAACCTACTTCTTTCAAGAGAGATCTGTGAACGCTTCTGTTTGTGGTAGATTCAATATTCTTTGCCAGCACCATCATTTAAATACATCATTTTTTCCCCACTCTCTTTCTCTTTGGCCCCTCCTCTTGCCACTTACTAGCTGTATATTTGGCGGGGAAAACTCTGAACTTTATTTTCCTCATCTGTAAAACAAGAATTACTCCTTCATTGCACCTCCCCTAGATTTGGCCGCAGATCGAACGCATTATTGAATTGGTTTATGTTTACTGAAAGAGTAAAGTATCATCCCGATATTGAACATTATTATTATTATCAAATCATCATTTACTTGGCTATTTCTTCGTCCTCTTTCTCATCTGGATGCTTTGTGAGAGACAAATCACCTTTATAAAACAGCTCAATGCCCCGAATCACAGATTTCCCCGGAACACTGAGGATCGGCTCCCATTCTAAGGCTGCCGGCCGGCGAGGGCTCCTGGCGGTCCATGCTCTGCCCTGTGCTCCATCCATTCCGAAGGCGTGCCCCGCCCGCCCTGTCCGCCTCGCTGGTCTGCGTGTCCCTGCTGGCGAGGCCTTGTCGTGCTACCTGAAGGCAGCGGAGCCGAGTCTATTCGGTCGGCGCTTCGGTCAAAGGCTCGCCTGGGTTTGGGCGGTGCAGCACAGGCGGGCCGCGGGCCCTGGGAGGCCCCGGGGATTTGGTAAGATTTACCGACGTTTCTGACGCATCATCTCCTTCCTCTGCACTCATGAAAGACGCAGACGCTTTCAGGGAGGAGGTCCAACTGGAGCTTGACAGCTCTCTGGAAACACAAGGAGGGACCTGTAGTCCAAATGTGCGACTCTGAAGGAGGTCTTTGTGCACAGGCGCTGTCCTGCCTGTAAACGTCCCCAGTCAGCAGATTAGTGCCAATTTATTTTCCAGCGAAGACACCAGTGGCTTGGGGGTGGGGGTGGGGTGGAGGATGGGGTTAGGAGCAGGGAACAAAAAGGGCAAAGCCCACTTGGCGCTAACCAGATGAGCGTCTGGCTCAGAAGTATGTGCCAGGCTAGCTTCTGTCCAGAGCCCAGCTGCAGGGGTGCGCGTGCGGATGCTTCTGGAACAGGCGCCCAGGCACATGTGCGTGGTGAACACTGGTGGGATGGGATGAGAAGTCTTCCCTCTTTTGTGATACTGCTAAACATACCATTTTAAACAAAAATGTTGAAGGGGTACTATGGTTGAGAGGGGAAAAGTAAAGGTTTGCTTTTTTAAAGCATATTTTTAGTGAGTAATGATAAATGGGCTCCACTTGGAAGATATTCATTCCCCTCCTCTGCAGTATCCTTGTTTTAACACATCCAAACTCTTGATGAGTTTGGGATTTAAGGCCTCTCTGAGAGCCAGAGCAATACATTCATTTCCCTCCATCTCCCTGTTTGAAGTTTTCAGTCCAAGCTTATAAAAGTCATTTCCATTTTCAAAAGCAGAGTTGGTAGGAAAGAACTTCCCCCCACACCCCCACCGAAAAAAGGGAAAAAAACTTTGGAAACTTTCCCTGCACCTCCCACTCCCCAGCCCGCCCCACTCAGTCTTCTTGTTCGAGAAATGCAAATCTCAAACCAATCCTATTTTATGTTAAAAAGTAGGGGGAAAACATTTCAATGTATTCTTGTCTTGTATGACTGGCTGAGAGCCTCTAAATCCCCACCATTTACCAAATTAAACTAATTGAAAGTGCTTCCAAAAGCCACATCTGTAGGCTGACGTTTGTCCCTGCCTTTCACTTTGGGCTGGGGAAACTGCTCTCCGCGCCATTGATCCCCCAATAGTCATGCCTGTCAGGAAGCCGCTCGGCCATTATCATTCTAATTTTACTGCCTTTCTTGGTCCCTAATCTAATTTGCAATGATGCTTAAGCATTTCGCAAGGCCATAGCACTTTCTTCAGAATTTCAACAAGAGCATTAAACCCCCAATTTACATTAATGAAGTGCACATTTAATTAGGGGAGAGGGTAAATGGAGGGCTCTTGAGGAGCAGTTGCTGGGTAGGACAGGCACTCTGGAAGGGAAGGAGATGTAACTGATAAAAGACTCCACTTCCATCCTGCGGCTTGATTTCTGCCCCTCACCCCGAGTTCTTCCCGCTCCTTGTTTCCACCCTTCCATCAACTCACTCTGCCTCCCTAAAACTCACTCCAGAGCCACGACAATACAATTATGGAAGCAGACCTGTCAACAGGGGAGAACCAGGCAAAGCGCTGTTAAAGAGGATCGTGTGGTTTTCAGTTCCCCTGCTGCCCCCCAAAGGGGAGATTAACTTGTCCTTTTAAATAATGAGAAACATGGGAAGCATCTCCAGCCTCCCTGTTTAATGAATGCATTAAGTGCACAGGCCCAGCAGCGTGGTGGTGCACTCGCTTGACTTGTCCTTAGGAGAAGGCGGGGCGGGGGAGGGGTGGGATGCATTTCTGATCATAGAGCCCAACCAATGACCACGGACCAACCAAGATGCAGTGATGTCACCCATCGAAGAGGCTTACCTAGCCTCCCTGGGCCAGGGCTTCTGATGTCTGTGGGTCTGTGTATGCATGCCAGCGTATCTTTAGAAAGGCGATTTTCCCGCCATTTAGTTTCATTTTTTTGAATATGAATCCTAGTTGCACAAGCTCTTCCTTTGTTCCAGAACCACCACCTGGTCCCTCCCAAGTTCAGAGTTCCTCAGGTGGAAGAGTCAGACCTTAGGTTCTATTTCTGGAGCCTTCGCATGCTTTCACTGGTTATTTAATAGTAATCATGATAATGGTAATTCACTCAAAAGCATAATAACAGGAAGAGCCCAAGAGGAACACTCTCTGTCCACCATGAGAATAGCAATTCCCAAATGTTGAACGGCTCTTTGACGCCTAACCTTTTTTGCGAGGCTTGGTATTTTGGAGCTAAAAACAAAAGCCCTTGTTAATAGTAGCATTTTGTCTGGATGTCTACATTTTTTTCCATTCCCTCGGAAAACAAGTCTATATGCTGGTATCAATTTACCCATAGCAGCTCTTACAAACAAACAAAACCCCAAACTAACAAACCGAAAAATAAAACAAACTCCCCCTCCCCATCCCTCTCCCTTTTATGGAGTCATTTCTGACTCACAGAGACCCTCTAGGGCAGAGAACTGCCCCTTTTAGTGTCTGAGACTTTGAATCAGACTTGTAAATGAGCAAGAAATCTCTTTCTAAGTAAGTAATCTTTATCTCTTTAAAGGTTATGCCCATTTCTGAACCTGAGCAGCAGGAAATGAGGTTCCAGATGTTCACTTACTATTGGTATCTTGGACCTCGGTGGAACAAAGAATTAGTTAGTGTTCTTGGCTGTTAATTAAAAGGTTGGCAGTTGTGTTCATCACCTTGGAAGGAAGGCCTGGTGATCTACTTCCAAAAGGTCACAGCCTTGACAATTCTATGGACCATGAGTCTCATCTGATACCCTGGGATCACCATAAGTTGGAATTGGCCCCTATGAAAACTGTTTTTTGTTTAATTCAACCTGGGCAAAGGAAAAAAAATATTTCAGTGAACCTAAATACACCAAACCTTTGCCTGTGGGTTGATTCAGACTCACAGTGAGTGACCTTATGGAATCGAACAGATTTTTCAATGTTATAAATCTTTATGCATGCAGACTACTACAACTTTCTCCTGTGGAATGCTTGGTATGTATGTATGTATGAACAATAGACACTGTGGTTAGCAGCTAAGTCCTTATACTGAAGAGAGGCTATAGTAAACATGATTGAAGAAGTAAGTTATATAAATGAGACATATCCTAAGCAGTAATTTGAAAAAAATTAAAATATAATAAAGAGTGAGATAAAAGTAGGGCTTTAAAAATATAAGCATGTGCTCATTTAATGGGCAGACCTGGCCCAAATCCTAATTCTTACACTTACTATCTCTTTAATGTTGGCCAAGTTACTGTCTAATCTTTGACTTTCTCATTTGGAAAATTAAGATCATAATAGCACCTTATAGGGATTTTTCTGGAGATTGAATGAAATCCTGTATATCAATCTGCTCAGGCTTAATGTCTAATGAAACACAATAAACTAAGTTAAAGAGTAAATACACCCTCCTGCCAGAAGAATTTACTTGAGAGGACGGCACTGAAGCTGCAGCTAGGGGAGAGGGGCATGTCTGATCAGAACAAATGGGAGCAAATGAAGGGGGAGGAAGAGAGAGTGGAGAACATCCTGGCCTGTCTGTCAGGCCTGGAGGATGATATCCCCACTCTGAACAGTCAATGGGGAGCAATAAGTGATCCAAAATCAGTAGCAAGAAGGGTGTGAGAGAGGCCTGGTAGGGATTCAGCAAGGGCAAGGTAACCGAGAGAAATTACTGAAACCCAATGAAGGTTGAGCCTGATAGTGGGACAAGAGGAAAGTAAAAGGAAATAGAGGAAAGAACTAGGTGACAAAGGGTATTTATAGAGGTCCAAAGCCTGGAATGTACAAATATAAATATATTTATATGAGTGTAGGGACACAGATCTATATGCATATAATTATAGGTTAAGTACTAAGGCAGCAGATGGACTTTGGGCCTCCACTCAAGCACTTACTCAATGCAAGAACACTTTGTTCTATTAAATTGGCATTCTAGGATGCACACCTGCCCGACACGATTGCTGAAGAAAAATGTGTGCCTAAGCAAATATGGTGAAGAAAGTTGAAGGTACCTGGCTATCAAAAGGTATTGTTTGATTTTAAGAAGACTTTAGGGGATAATTTTTGTTTAAGGTTTAAAGATTAAGGACAATAGTTCCACATGGAAGAAACACACCAGCCTGTGCGACCACGAGCTGTCGAAGGGATCAGGTATCAAGCATCAAGGAACAAAAAAAATCATATCATTGTAAATGTGGGTGAGTGCAGAGTGGAGACTCAAAGCCCATCAGTAGCCAACCGGACACCCCCTTACTGAAAGGTTGTGGGGAGGAGATGAGCCAGTCAGGGTGCAGGGTAGCAAAAATGAAACATATAACTTTCCTTGAATTCTTAAATGCTTCCCCCCCCCCACTATCATGACCCCAATTCTACCTTACAAATTTGGCTAGACAAGAGTATGTTCATAGGTATAGATAGCAACTGGAAACACAGGGAATCCAGGACAGATGACTCCTTCAGGACCATTGGTGAGAGTAGAAATTCCGGAGGGTGGAGGGAATGTGGGGTAGAAAGGGGGAACTGATTACAAGAATCTACGTATAGCCTCCTCCCTGGGGGGTGGACAGCAGAGAAGAAGGCAGGGGGGAGATGTCAGACAGTGTAATACATGATAAAATAATAATAATTTATGAATGATGAAGGGTTCATGAGGTAGGGGGGAGATGGAAATGGGCAGCAGATATTAAGGGCTCAAGTCGAAGGCAAATATTTTGAGAATGATGATGGCAACAAATGTACATATGTGCTTGACACAGTGGGTGTATGTATGGATTGTGATAAGAATTGTACGAGCCCCCAATAAAATTATTTTTAAAAAAGAGTAAATACAAGGGTGCATCTAAAAATGATGGGAAATTTTCCATGATCTTTTCATTCAATTTTCCATAAACTTTGCGAAGCCTCGCGCCCCCAGTACAGTAAACTCTCAATGAATGTTAAGAAAAGAACGTTGACCTACATGGGTGGAAACTCGAAGACTGATGGAGAGAGCTGTGTGGGGGAATACACACTAGAAGCAGGCTGTGCCTAAGACAGAAGAAGAACAAATCACATTGGATAACCCCTAAAAATGTGGGACTTTGTGTCATTTCTGTGGGTGTTCCCAGCAGGGAAAGAAAACACTATTAGAGATCACTTGAGTGAGTGCAAAAGTAATATAGGCTGATGAGATATTTAAAAACCTGGACTCCAGGCTAAGCATTAGAATTTACCTTTTCCAATAGCCATTACATTAGAGATGGATTTTTATTTAAAAAAATCCTCCTAGGGAAATTTTGCTTATGCCTAAAATTAGAGATATTTTTCTTTTCTCCTTCCTGTAAAACTAAATTGTAACTCACAGCAGTGAATTGAATCGTGTTGAAAAGATATGTTGATATCCTTACTCCTGGTACTTGAATGTGATCTTACTTGAATATGCTGTTTTTTGGCAGATATTTATGAGTTAAGATGAACTTATATTGGACTGCTTATTGTGTGGTACCATCAAGTCAGTTCTAAGTCATAGTGAGTCCCATCCTGCGTCATCCTCACAAATGTTTCTTTGCTTGAGCCCATGGTTGCAGCCACTGTGCCAGTCCGTCTCCTTGAAGGTCTTCTCTAGTTGGCAGCCCCTCTATCAAGCACAGTGCCCTTCTCCAGGATCTACTCGTCTCTCCTGGCAACGTGCCCAACGTATGTGAGACGCTGTCTCACCATCCTGGCCCCTAAGGAGCACTCTGGACATACCTCTTTAACACAAATTGGATGATCCTTTGAGCAATGCATGGTATTTTCAGTGTTCTTCTCCAGCACCAGCACTCACGTGCATCAACCGTGTTCCTAAATTCAGAAGCAGGCACAGGGATAACGGGCGCATACACTGATTCAAGTGACACCACTGTAAATGAAAGTGTGCCACGATTGCTGACAGCTCCCAGAAGCGATGAAGAGGCAAAAAGGAATCTTCCCTTGAGCCCCCAGAGGGAAGATGACCCCGATAAAACCTTGATGTTGGGTTCTAGACTCCATAACTGCGAGAGAATACATTTCTGTTGTGTTCAGCCCTACACTCAGTGATAGGAAAGTAACACACTTTCTGAAGACGACTATTTTTTCCCCTTTCTCCTCCCGCTCCCGAGTTTAAAAGGGAAACTAAGCAGGGGCAGTTTAGCGATCCCTCTCCCACACTCCATCTCTTCCCAGAGACAATCACTGTGGCGAGATTCTCTGGCTCTCCCAGAGAGACTTTATACATATACAAGTACAGAATAGTTAAATTTTATCCTCTTACTGGATCGCTTCAGTCATGCTCAATTCTAGAGGAAAGTTATCTAAAATGTAAGTCTTTCAATTTTTACTAGTTAACAGAAGTAATAGCTGATTACTATTTTAAAAAATTGGAACAATCCAGGACCCTATGAAGTCAGACTGCCTCTTTTTAAAAGTTTATGGCTTCTAAATACGTGTAAAATTCACCCTGAGGAAGATGCATAAGGATAATTCAGGTGTCATAAACTGATGGAGACTAGACATTTCAATGTGATCAGTGATCTCTCCTACACGCGAATCTCCACTTCTTCGAAACTCACCCAAAGGGTAAAAAAAGAGAGCTAAGCATGTCCCAGAAGGCAGGCTCAAGCTTGACATTTGTTCTTTTTGCTCTGGGGAAGAACTTGCTGGCTCACCACTGGCCCGGTGGCTTCCTCTGGAGCCAAGACGGATTCGATTAATTGCCCAGGAAAGGTCTTGTTTGGGAGCTGGGATCCACAATTACAACATTCATTCCTCATCGAAAAGGTGAAAGGGCCACTGTATCCAAGTGGGGCCTAATTCCTAATGAAACGGGTGATGGGTTTGTATTTGTGTATTTGCACAGTAGATGGACTGTGACCATTAAATTTTTTTTTATTTTAGCAAAAGAAACTTCATGTAGGCTGAAGGGTGTACAGCAAGAGCTGTTCTTAGGACTGTGAGACTCTTCACAGTGGAAGCTAAGTCTGGTCCTCATAGGTCCCTCCCATCTCCACCAAGAGAAGCCAGCAAGAACCACGATGACTTTGGCTTGGAAATTGACTTGACCCATAAGCACCCATACATGAAATCTACAGAAAGATTACTTTTAGTCATGATTCCTCATAATGTACTCGAGGTCTGTCAAAACAAGTCAGATTGATTTTCCACGTAATTATGCATTCTTCTCTCCCTTTCTTTCACCTGGTTTAATTAGCCAAGGGTAGACTGCAAATATAGTGCAGTGCTAAGCAATTTTTTTCTGGAAGGTTTGGCTAAGAATACCTAAGGCATATTTGCCTTCTGTCTAAATATAGTACTTAATTGGTTTTGGGAAATAGAAACTTGAACTTCTTAGTAAAGATCTTAAATTGGTTCTCTTGTTGACATGAACTTATATATAAAAGGCAAGAGGAGGCACTGAAAAAAAGGCAATGCTATCCGCATGCAAGCATCTTTTTGGCATGGTCTGCTCGGGGTGGTGGATGGGGGGAAACTCACTTTTCCTCAGCTATTGCTAAGCTTTTGGAAATCGTCCAGACTCTGGTCTTTAGGGAGATAAACAATAAGAGGAACACATTTTCAGCCTACCCTCTAGCCCGAGGTATGTGGTGTCTTCTGTCCTCCATAACAGAGTAACAGGGGCCACAGAGGGAGTCAGCGGTTGCCTAAAATCTCACAACAAACTGAGAATAGAGCCCCAGATGGCAGCCAAGTTCCCTGCCCTAAGAGTGAAGGGAGGAGACCTAAAAATAGGATTAGACTGGAAAGAGCAGATATACTTTCCAACAGCTTGTCTGAAATGCGCTTCCTCTCTGACCCTCTTTGGGCTTGCCCATCATAAGCAATCGCATGACCTCTTCCGCAAGTCTTTCAAAAATGCATTTGTTCTCCATAATAGAGAGAGAAGCTCCAGCCAAATTATATTCTAATGTATCATAGCCTTGAACCTGGGGACCATTTTGCATCGCTGACTAGGTGGCTGCTGAATCTATTAGTAGTCTGACAGGGTTTGTGTGAGCTTTGAGAAGAGGCAGGATGTCCCAGCTCGTTTCCAATGTTGCTATGTATTGGGTGGGGGTGAAGGGAGAGTGAAAGTAAAAAGGAGAACAAGCGTGCATACTTGGGTCTAATCTGCTCTGGTGGCTGGGCAAGTGTTAGCAGTCCCACGAGGCTTTATCCCTGCGAGAACTGATTTAGTCATGCTGAAAACAGATGTGTCCCACAGAGAATTGCCACATGCCCAGCTGGAGAAGATGCAGTGGGACAGAGGAGTCAAAGAAATCCACGGAGGTCTTTAAAATAAGTGATTCTGACTGTTCAGGGCTCTTCATTGTCTGAAGGAGTTAGGTTCTCAGGTAATCATGTGGACTACTATCCCAGGAATGACAAGTTCAAGAGGACTGGTGTTGCACTCCCCATCAAAAGTAACAATTCAAGGTCTATCTTTAAGTGCCAGATTGTCTGTGGATCACATCTACCTGCATACAAGAAGACCAATTCATGCAACTATTATTAACATCTACACACCCAAAGCTATAGCTGCTAATGAAGACATTGACGATTTCTACCAACAATTTCATTCTGAAGTTGAGCAAACATGCAAACAAGATGCATTAATAATTACTGCCAATTGGAATGTGCAAGTTGGATACAAAGAGGAAGGATCATTAGTTGGAAAATATGGTCTTAGTGATAGAAACAAAGTTGGAGATCACGTGATAGAATTATGCAAGATCAATAACTTATTCCTTTCAATGAACATTTTTCAACAACAGAAGAGGAGACTTGTGTGGATCTCATCAAACAGAATACACAAGAATCAAACAGACCACATCTGTGGAAAGGGATTATGAGAAGCTCAATGTCATCAGTCCAAATAAGGCCAGGGACTGACTGTGAAATAAACCACCAATTCTTGCTTATATGCAAGATCAGGTTAAGGTTGAAGAAAGTTAATACAAGTCCACAAGAGTCAAAATATAACCTTGAGCAATATCTCAAGGACAAATTCGATGCCCCGAACACTAAAGACTGAAGACCAGACAAGTTGTAGGATGACGTCATGGACATCATGTGTGAAGCTAAGATCAATAAAAAGCAGAAAGAAAGAAAAGGTCAACATTGATATCAGAAGGAACTCAAACTTTTTCTTGAATGTAGAGAAGCTAAAGTGATTGGGCGAAATGAGAAAGTTATGTAGCTGAGAAGAACATTTCAAAGAGCAGCTCAAACATTTCAGAGAACACAAAATAAAGCATTAAAATGAAACATAATGTTCAAGTTGAAATAATGGAAGAAAAAGAATTTAATACACCTTGAAATATTGTAGAACTCTTTGGACAAGATATTAAGCGAGTCAGGAGGCATCAAAAGAAGATGGAAGGAAAACACAGAATCACTATCACAAAACAGAATCACCGTCACAAAAAGAACTGGGTGACATCTCACCTCTTCAAGAAGTAATTTATAATCAAGAATCAATGGCACTGAAGGAAGAACTCCAAGGTGTACTGAGATATTAGTAAACTAAGTTTCCAGAAATGGACAGAATACTAATCAAAATCTTTCAGCAAGGTGAAGCAGCACTGGAAACAACCACTCTCTATGCTGAGATTTGGAAGACTGCTGCTACCTGACCAATCGACTGGAAGAGGTACATATCTGTGCTCTTTCCAAAGAGGCAACCTAGCAGAATGTAGACATTAATCGATAGTGCCATTAACATCATACACAAGTAAAATTTTGCTGAAGATAATTTCAAAAAGTTGCAGCAGACCTTTGACAGAGATCTACCAGAAATTCAAGTCAGTTTCAGGACAAAATTTGGAAAGGGGAATACTGTGGCTGATAGCTGAGGGATCTTGGCTGAAAGCTGAGAATACTTATAAAGAGGTTAACTTATGTTTTGTTGAGTATGTAAAGGCATTTGACTGTGCGAGAACATATGTTATAGTTGACATTGGAACTTCCAGAACATGTAATTGCGCAAAGCCTTATGCAAAGCTTGTACACAGCCCTAGAGGGTGTCCTTACAACAGAACAAACTAAAAAACTCACTGTCAATGTGGACTCATAGTGATCCTATAGGACAGGAGATAACTGGCCCTGTGAGTTTGTCAGATTATAGGAAGCCTCATCTTTCTCCCAGGGAGCAGCTGGTGGTTTCAAACTGCTGACCTTGCAGCTAGCAGCTCAATGTGTAACCACTATACAATCATGGCTCCTTCAAACAGAACAAGGACCAACTACATGGTTTAAAATCTGGATAGGAATGTATAATAGTTGTATCCTGTCACTATACTTAATGAAATTGCATGTGTGCAAATAATCCAAGGATTTAGACTGTATGAAGAAGACCTGACAATTGGATTGAAGGCAGGCTCATTAACAACCTGTATGCAGATGCCACAATCTTGCTTGCTGAAAGCAAAAAGGACGTTAAGCACTTACTGATGTAGGTCAAAGACTGCAGACTTTACTATGGATTAAAATCCGGTGTGTTGAAAACGAAAGTCCTTACCACTAGACCAGTAGACAGCATCATGATAAACAGAGAGAAGATTGGAGTTGTCAAGGGTTGCATTTCACTCGAATCCATGACCAAAGTTCATCGAAGCAATAGTCAAGTAATTAATGGATGCATTGCAACGGGCAAATCTGGTGCACAAGACCTCCTTAAACCACGAGAGAACAACAATGCAAAGGTATACCTGATCCAGACCATGGCACTTCCAGTCTCCTCAAATACATGTGAAAGGTGGACAATGAAAGGAAGAGCACAGAAGAATCGATGCACTTACATTTTGGAGTTGGCGAAGAATATTGAACGTACCATGGACTTCCAGAGGAACAGACAGATCTGGCTGCAAGGAAGTAGACCTGAGTACTCCTTAGAAAGGAGGACAGGGAGACTTCAACTCAGTGCTTGGGACATTTTATCAGGAGAGACCAGTTCTTGTAAAGGGACATTATACTTGGTAAATGAGAGGATCCGCAAAAATGAGGAATATCTTCAAGGAGACGGGCTGACTCAGAGGCTGCAATAATAAGCTCAAACATAGCAAAAGTTCGGAGGATGGTGCAGCACTTGGTGGAGTTTCCTTCTGTTGTACCTTGTAGCTCGGTGGCCCCTAACCATCGTAGTGTCGCATGGTCAGAAGAACTGTAAAATACTTATACCTCATTTTCCATGTATCCCCACTTGAGTACTTTACTCACCTAACAGATTATGCACTCTGCTGTACGAGTTGGGCATAAAACATTAAGTGAGACTTGTTCTTGTCCTCAAATTTCCCTTATTTGAGTGACAATGTGAGGCAAATAAACACGTAATTTTATACAGTATAAAACGGTAAAGTGATTATTATAACTAATATTTCTTGAGAACAAAACATACCCTAAATTAGTTGCATTAGGTAAATCTGATGCACAAGACCTCTTTAGAGTATAGAAAAAAAAGGATATTACTTTGAGCACTAAGGTGAGCCTGATCCAAGTCATGGTATTTTCAATTGCTCAAATACATGTGAAAGTTGGATAATGAATAAGGAAGATTGAAGAAGAATCTGTGCATTTGAATTGTGGTTCTAGAAGACTACTGAAAGTACCATGGGATGCTAAAAGGACAGGCATGTACATATGTAAATATATTTGTATATGATGATGGGGAAATAGATCTATGTGTATATATTTATAGGTTTAGTATTAAGGTAGCAGGTAGACATTGGACCTCTACTCAAGTACCCCCTCAATGTAAGAACACTTTGTTCTATTAAACTGTCATTCGAGGATGCTCACCTTCCCAATATGATTGCTGAAGACAAATGGGTGCATAAGCAAATGTGGTAAAGAAAGCTGATGGTGCCCAGCTCTCAAAAGATATAGCATCTGGGGCCTTGAAGATTTGAAGATAAACAAGTGGCTATCCAGCTGAGAAGCAACAAAGCTCACATGGAAGAAGCACACCAGCTTGTGTGATCAAAGGGTCAATACGATCAGGTACCAGGCATCAGAGAACAAAAAAGCATATCATTGTGAATGAGGGGGAGTGCAGAGTGGTGAACCAAAGCCCATCTGTAGGCAATTGGACATCCCCTTACAGAAGGGTCACCGGGTGGAGATGAGCCAGTCAGAGTGAACAGTATAGTACTGATGAAACATAACTTTCCTCTAGTTCTTTAATGCATTCTCCCCCTCCTCCCAGCCCCCCACTATCATGACCCTAATTCTACATTATGAATTAGACTAGACCAGAGGATGTATACTGGTACAAATAAGAGCTGGAAACACAGGGAATCCAGGACAAATAAATCCCCCAGGACCAATAATGAGAGTAGCAATACCAGGAGGGTAAGGAAAATGCAGGGACAAAGGGGGAAATGATCACAATGATCTACATATAACCCCCTCCCTGGGGGACAGACAATAGAAAAGTGGGTGAAGGGACACATTAGACAGTGTAGACATGAAAAAAAATTATCAAGGGTCCATGAGTGAGGAAGGGTGGGGGAGGAGGGAGAAAATGAGGAGCTGATAGCAAGGGGTCAAGTGGAAGGCAAATATTTTGAGAATTATGATGGCAACAAATGTATAAATGCACTTGACACAATGTATGTATGTATGTATGTATGGATAGCGATAAGAGTTGTACAAGCCCCCAATAAAATAATTTAAAAACAACAACAACAAAGACAGACCAATCTGTCTTGAAATAAGTACAGCCAGAGTGCTTCTTAGAGGCAAAGATGGTGGGACTTTGTCTAACATCCTTTGGACATGCTGTCAATAGAGAAGGACTTCATGTTTGGTTAAAAATAAAGGGGGACATTGAAGGAGAGGAAGGGATCAAGGAGATGGGCTGACAACAATAGGCTCAGGCATAGGAACAAATGTGAGCATGGTTCAGGACCAAGCAGGGTTGTGTTCTGCTGTGCAGAATGTCCCTATGGATGTGAACCAATTTCATGGCACCGAACAACAACAACATTTATTAACTCATTAACCTCCACAAAACTAAAGGCTATAAGTACTGTTATACACAGTTTTATGAGGAAATTGAACCACAATTGTGGATGATATTAAATTAAAAGTTGGGTAGTCTAACTCCCCAGTTTATACTTAACCACTACTTACATCAGCTTTATTTTGGGGTCTCATAGCACCTAACAACGATCTATGCAACAGGCCTACAATGTAGGATTGGCAATTTTGATTAAAAGATACTGTGTATCTAAGAATTAAAAAATGAAGTAGACATTTTTTGAAGAAAGATAGAAGGACAGCTTGGAAAGTCTAATCAGTAGTTAAGAGATTGTTGTGGAAGATAAGCCTAGGATGGGGAAAAGACAGAAAACAAATATTTAGAGAGTGGAGGACAAATAATACCAGTGGAGAGTGTAAGAGTTGAGATGAAGTCGAGACGAAGCAGATTGGAATGTCATGTTGACTCTACACCAGCAATGGTAAAAGAAGATAATAACAGTTACAAATTCACTGGACAAAAATCCCCAAACATACTCAAGTTGTTACCTAGGACATCACTAATGATCTCAGAAACTATTGAGTGGCAGAGTTGGACACCAGTAACAGACGATTTTGAGAAAACGAGAGACGTATAAGCAGCAAGCACAGACTTCTCGTATATTTATCAGCGATGTTAGTGTTTTGGGCGCTACAGTCAACTCTGATTCATGGCAATCCCACATGCAACACAGTAAAACACTGGATCTGCAACATCTTCCCGATTATTCGTGTGCTCAAGTCCATTGCTGCAGCCACTGTGGATTTTGCGTACTCTCCAATCTAAGGGTTCATCTTCTAGCATTTTATTATGTATTAATATATTATATTTGATATAATACTATGCTTGGAACCACCAGGATCCATGAGCTAATTTTCAGAGAAAATATTGACTTTTTAAGGATTCCATTTTCCTCGGATCTACAACCAATGCCCATGAAAACCATTGTCAAAAAGTCAAATAAAATATAGCATTTGGATGTCTGCCAGAAAGTGCCTCTTTAGAGCGGTGAGAACTGAAGAAATCATTTTGAGGACTAAAGTGTGCTCACTCAACCTCAGATTCATGCAGACATTGGACAATGACTAAGGAAGACGGAGGGAGAACTGATGCATTTGAACTATGATACTGTGAAGAATATTGAATCTACCACTGATTTTCTGAAGAAAGAACAAATCCGTCTTGGGAGAGGACCAGCCACAAGGTTTCGTAGAAGCGAGCACACCAAGACTTTGTCTCCCATAATTTGAATGTGTTATCAGAAGGAAGGAAGACGAAGCTTTCTACTCCTATAAAGAGTTCTCACCTCAGAAACCCACAGGGGCAGTTTTACCTTGTCCTGCAGGGTCACTATGAGTTAACATCCACTTGATGGTGGGGAGTTTACTTGTTTGTCTTGTATCAGCTGGTGCCAGTCCCTGGAGAAGGGCATTAGACTTACTCAAAAAGAGGAAGGCCTTTAATGAGATGAATTGACACTGGCTACAAATGGGCTCAAACCTGATGTGACAATGTTGTGAGAATGACCCCACAATAGTGTAGTGTCCTGTTGGACATAAGATTGCTCTGAGTCAGGACCTCCTCGATAGCATCTAAGAACAAAACCACATTTTGTGAAATAGATGTCCAGGGCGAATCTGTCTTAGACTGGAAGCTCCACTTCACAGGCCCATCATGGACTACCTTACTGGTATTTGAAATACCAGTTACATAGCTACCAACCTCAGAGGAACACACAAGCACCCACAGAATGGCAAACCGATAGACAGGTGGTGGGTATTTATATACACATCTTCCTGTTTTCTCAGAGGACAACAGCAGTTGTGAGGCGGTGCTTTCCTTTGTCGCACAAAGGTCGCAATGAATTGGAACTGGCTCAACAGTACCTAACAGCACCGTGAACATGTGTGCTCTTAAAGCTTCATAAAGCAGAATGGAACAATTAACTTCAAATTAATTTAGCAAAAGATAGAAAGGCAGATTTGAAAAGATTATATGTTTCTCTGATTATAACCCATATTTAATATATTGTAGATTGATACACTGTGAGATGCATGGAGTTTCTACTAGATAGTTGGACATCATGGGACTTGTGCTTGCTCTGTCGTCAGCTATTGCACTGGGCAGGTTACTTAAAATCGTTAAACATATTCTACAGCCTCCATAACGGAATGATTGAGATTTTTCAATTACAACATTTTGGGATGTTCTTATATTCTTTTAACTCACAGATATATCACCAAAATCAGACAGCTGATAGTCATTCTTTTTCTTTTGCCTCCTCTCTGATATGGAGATTGGAGTAAGCCTTATTAACAACCTGCAATATGCACTCAACCTTGATTGCCAAAAATGACGAGGAATTTAAGTACTTGCTGATGGAGATCAAGGATTGTGGCTTTCAGTATATTTACAACTCAATGTAAAGAAGACCAATAGGTGATGTCATGATAAATGGAGACTAGGTTGAAGTTGTCAAAGATTTTGTCTTGCTTGGACTCGTAATCAATTCTCATGAAGCAGGAGTCAAGAGCTCAAAAGACATGTTGCATTGGGTGAATTTCCTGTATAAGACCTCTTTAGAGTATTGAAAAGCAAGGATGTTACTCTGAGCACTAAGGTGTGCCTGACCCCAGCCATGGTATTTTCAATTGCCTCATATGCATTTAAAAGTTAGACCAGGAATAAGGAACATCGAAGAAGAATCTATGCATTTGAATCGTGGTGCTGGAGAAGACTATTGAAAGTGCAAAAAAAAAAAAAAAGAAAAAAAGAAAGTGTCATGGAATGCTAAAAGGACAGACCGATCTGTCACGGAAGAGGTACAGCCAGAGTTCTCCTTCGAGGCAGGGATAGTGAGACTTTGACATCCTTTGGACATGTCTGGAGAGACTAGTCCCTGGAAGGGGAACTCATGCTTGGATAATAAAGCAGGGGGTGGGGGTGTCAAAGAAAAGAGCAAGGCCCCCAATGAGCTGGACTGACACTGTGGCTGAAACAATGGGCTCAGGCATGGGAACAATTGTGAGGATGGGGCAGGACCACGCAGCGCTTGTTCTGTCATGCATCTGGTCCCTATTTGTTGGCATCTAACAGATTGATGGCATCTAATAGCAATGGATTGGGGAAACTGGTTTCTTATCTCACTTTAATCCACTGATCCAAACATTTTACAGTCTTACAACCAAGACATTATTGAACTCTTGTGCATTTATTTAAATGTCCTTTATTTTAACATTGCTTGCTTTCCAGTTTTTCTTTTTAGATGTTTATGTTTAAACTTCCTCAGTCTCCGTTGAAAAGATGAATTTATTTAGCTGGAGGAATTGAACCTTGAAAGTGCTGTTTGGCATTAAGCCAAAGGTTTTTTTCTGAAAATTTTAAACAAGAATGTTAGATTTTATTCATTCCAAAATATACCATCAAAGTTACTGATATTTCCTATGGAACATTGCCACTCACTAAGGAGCTCACCAACAATAGAAACATTGAAACATTGCTATCGTTCTTGTAGGGGTTGATGGATTAAAATAAAATTATACCATTATATAAGAAAAATGAGCTAAATTTGATTTTTTCCTAACTGATATACTTTTAATGCACTTTATTTTTAAGAAAAAAAATCTATATTAGCAGAAAGCTTCAGAGCATGATACAGAGAGTTTTTTCCCACATAATATGTACCCAGTTTCCCGAATCTGTATGCTGAGCAAATAATCAGAGAAATTGGACTATTTGAAGAAGCATGTAGTGTCAGGACTGGAGGAAGGTTTATTAATAACCTGCGATATGTATACGACACTAGTTTGTTTGCTGAAAGTGAGGAGAACTTGAGGTACTGGCTGATGAAGATCAAAGCTTGCAGCCTCTAGCATGGATTACAACAGAATGTAAAGAGAACCAAACCCTCCAACTGGACCTCACAGTCAGGATCAATGGAGAAAAGATTGAAGTTGTCAAGGATTTCATCTTGCTTAGATTCACAACCAATGTTCATAGAAGTCAAGAGATCAACTGATGCATTGCATTGGTCAATCTGCTGAACAGACCCATTTAAAGTGCTGACAAGTTAGGGTGTTACTTTGAGAACTAAGGTGCTCCTGACCCAAGTCATATTACTTTCAGTGGCTTCATATTCATATGAAAGCTGGACATTAAATCGGGGAAAAGTGAAGTAGAATTTATGCATGTGAGTTATGGTGGTAGTGAAGACTATTGACAGTAACCTGGATTTCCAAGACAACAAACACATTTATATGGAAAGGACTACAGCCAGAATATTCAGTACAAAGGAGGATGGAGAGACTTTGTCTCATGTACTTTGGTCATGCTCTCAGCAGAGGCCAGTCCGTGGAGAAGTAGAGGGCAGCACAAAAGAGGAAGCCCCCCATGAGAAGGACAGATGCAACGACGCTGCAATGGGCTGAGGCATGAGAACAATTTTGAGAATGGTGCCAGTGTTTCATCCTGTTCTCAGAGGGCTGGTATGAGTCAGTTCTGACTCAATGGAACCTAACAACGACAAAAACGCGGTATATCTGCTACATTTGATGACTCGACATTGATGTGTCTGTTCTAACTAAACTCTATAGTTATTTAGATCACCTCAGATTTTACCTACAGGCCCTTTTTGATTCCAGAACTCGTTTACTGACTCCCACCATGTGTGGTGGCTTGGCTTTCTTGTGCTTCATTGTACTTTGCAGCTCTCTCAGACTTCCCTTATATTTTTATGACCTTGAGAAGTAATGGCTAGGATGTCTCGTTATCAGAGTCTGCCTGATTTTTTAATACGACTGGGGGTATGAGTTCTTGGGAGGCAGATCACAGAGGAAAAGTGCCACTTCCATGACATCATATACCAGTCATATATTTACGACTGCTGGCGTTAGCTTTGATTGACCGAGGGAGTGTTCACAAGGTTTTTCCACTATAAAGTTTCTCTACATGGTTTCTCGCCACATCTTTCCTTTCTATACGGTACACTTTGGAAGGAAGCCACTTTTCCCAGCCCA
Organism: Tenrec ecaudatus; assembly: GCF_050624435.1. Taxonomy (NCBI): domain Eukaryota; kingdom Metazoa; phylum Chordata; class Mammalia; order Afrosoricida; family Tenrecidae; genus Tenrec; species Tenrec ecaudatus. Next base: position 138,900,443 of record NC_134532.1, read on the forward strand.
CACCTAAGGAATGAGGAATTATGCTCTCCTTCTTGCGAGTCGATAGTTTATGTAATCTCTCTGGAATTCTACATGAGAGATGTGTCTCTTCTCACTCATTTATTTATTCAACTATCTATTGAAGTATGGACTCATAGGTATTTATTTCAGATTTGGAGCTAAAATACAATAGTACTTCATTCATTTTGTTGGCCAAGTTATTCCAACTTTGCTTATTGGGAGCTCTTTTAGTTGTTTCTTGTTCTCATTTGCTATCTATATATCTGCTTATTTTTGGTACTTCCTTAGCTTCTGACTCTACAAGGTACTTCAGGAAATCCGGTGTACTTCCTGCACTAGTCAGAGAGCCAACAGTTCTCTAAGGAACACTGGTTCCTTCTATTGGAAAATGACATTAGAAACCAAGATATGGACATGAGATGTGCTTATTGCTAGCGGGGGGAGTCATCTCTTTTATGTCCTTCCAGTTGACAGAGAAACCAATTTTATTTAAGAACTGTAGTTTATGTCTACCCCAAATTTATTTCCACCTGAAGCTTAAGAAGAGGACCTAGTGGTAAACAGGGATTTTTTTCCATTGTAATTAAGGGAAGGATTAAGATGAGCTATACTAGATCAGGGCTGGCCCTAAAGAGAGTGTCCTCATAAGATATAGAAAAGGAGAAGCTTATCCCAAGGGTTCAACATAAAGTAAATGTATAGAAAAGAAGAATGGCAATATCTGCACAAATATGATGGATAAAATTGATATATAGATTGTATCAAGAGTTGTGAAAGCCCCCAATAAAATGATTTTTTAAGAAGGAAAGGACATGCAGAGAGGGTGTATGAAGAGATTGGAGTTATGTAGTCACAGACAAAGGGACACCAGGAATCATTAGAAGTTGAAATAGGATGACAATTTTTCTTCTATAACCCTCAAAGGGAGTATAACTTTGCAGACACCTTGATTTCAGATTTCGGTCCTCCAGACCTGAGAGAAGAGGGACTCTGTCAGACAGAGCTTTGATACTGGGTCAGTCTGTGTCCCATCTCTCAGTTGGTTTGACTCTCTTAAAAAAAATACTGCCACCAGGTTTGTGATAATTGATTATGGTAGTAATAGAAAACCAATACAAAAATCTTCAGGCCCAAGGTAATAACTCTCTATGTCTCTTTTCAAGTCTACAGACTGTGCAGCCTCTGTGTTAGATGGCTGGGGAGGAGGACGAAGAGGATACTTGTGAAAGGCGAAGATGAAAAGGTGCACATGGAATAGGCAACAGCTGGCTGATACCCGATTCCAGTCCTGAGCAGGATGAGTTTCCAGGCTTCTCTCAGACCTAGGTGACATGAAACTTGTGTTGTGATGGTCTCTTTCTTTGTTTTTGCACTGTAGTCTTACAGATTCTGACAGGAAGAAAAGAAGAAAGGGCGCAATATTTATTAAATGCCTATTAGAAATCAGGATTATACACAAGTTGTCTCATTTAATCCTAACAAAAAGCCTGGAAGCAAGTACTGTTATTACCCCATTGTACAGATGATAAAATGGAGGCTTGGAGAAGTTAGGCAACTTGTCTAGAGTTGCAGTTAGTTATATTTGGAGACTGAACAAAAAGGCCAAGTAGTCTGGTGTTTCATGGCAATCGATGCTTTTCTGTCATTCTTTCTTGAGTTTGAATGTCCATGTTTTAATTATCATTATCATTTCATCATAATAACCACTCTATTAGAGTTACATTTTGAGCTTTTCTCTTACACATGCTCCTGTCTTAATATTAATTGAGAAACATAAATTTTTCATTTTACAAATGACATATGTGTTATTTTGAAAAAATAAGTAAGTTTCTAAGCAAGAAATTTTAAATAAGTAATAGTTAAATCCCTAAACATTTTAAATTTACTATTCAGAGAAAATATAGCTTCAAAACTAAAGATATGCTATTATTATCTTATGCGTTTGACTTGTAATCTGCTTTAAAATGTCTTACTTAAAACGATCGTGCGCTCTCGATGCTTATCATTCCTTCCCCTTTTCAGAAATTATGCTTTGCCATCACTGTGGTTTAGATTGCTATCATTGGACTATTTCAAAATGTTCTCACTGCTCTTCCAATGATCTTTCCTTCCTGACACACACAACACCCAACCCAGGAACTTGGCCTGTCCACTCATCATCTGAGCTCATCCTGCTTTTCAGCCTCACGTCCCTGCATGCACGCCCCGCTCTGTGAGGTTGCTTTTCTGTTTCTTGAATGTAACACGTGGCCTCTCTTGTGGAAACCTTTGTTTCTACATTTTCTTTGACCCAGGGAATGCCCTTTCCTTCATCTTCACTGGTCAACACCTTTAGGATTCAGTTCAAATGCCACCTTGCCCTTGTAACCCCCCTGGATCCTCGAGCACAATTGTATCTCTCCCTGTTCTGCAAGTAGGTACTTTATCTAGAGAGATCTTCTATGATTTATATAAAACAGTTCTTGAGGAAAAACAACAACAACAACAACAATAAAGATAATCAAAAATGGAGCTGTCAGAGCCTAACGTCACTTTACCAATCCAGGAGGATGTGGCTAAGAGGCTGTGGTGTCCAGACACATCCCCAAGGTCTTCCCCACCTTTCACTGCTTTTGTACGTGAATACCTTTCATGAAACAGTGCAGCAGATTGGAATTTCTGGTCAAGATGAAGTTCAGTTATAATTCTGTCTCAAGGCGACCCATTAGCTTTGGGGCTCTGAGAGTGACAACTGATTTCAGACTTACGTCAGTCATTGTTTTCTCCTATTTTGGGCACTTCTCCCCAACTCTATTCCACACACTGTCTTTTATTACAACAAAATCATCACCATCAATAATAAAAATAGTGGTTCTTGAGGGTAAAACAGTATTTTGGTCATCTTCATTTCTCCTGGCCATCACTTTATGACTTGCTCCATGTTTGCTGTAGATATGAAATTGAAGGCAAGAAAGAGAGAAAGACAGAAAAGAAAGATGGTAGAGGCAGAAATAAGATTGCATTGATGCTGCATACAATCTTTCCTTAATGCTAAAACTCAGCAATAAATAACAATATCATAATTTTTGGCTTTCCTATATTCCCAAAGCATGGATTAATGAAATAAATCAGAGAGAACGCCAATGTCACTCAGTTCAACTTTACTACAATTACTGTTGTTATTGTTATTTTGGACTAGGTTCTAAGGTTGGAACTAAAATGATCTGAATGTGATAACGCATAATACCTGAAGAAGCATGCAGACGAAAGCACATAAAATTAAGAAAATGTGTTGCACTGGAAACTAAGGGCTGAATATGTCACTTCCACTTTGCTTTTGTGAAAAATCGAGACAGGGGTGAGGCATTAAATGACAGAACACTACAAAACAGGATCTCACCATCAGAGATTCACAGGGTGCCCCGGGAAACCTTTTACCCTGCCTGGCGCTGCATTGGAGAGGATTTGATTCAGAGCTTAGGGGTCCCATAGTGTTTTTCTCTTCAAAGCCCTGTGCAAACATGAACAAAGTTAATCTAATTAACTTATTAGCTTTTTAAGCTAGTGGTACCAATTAGTCACCTCATCAGCCTCTGGCTCGGGTCTCATCCCACAGTGCTGAGCGCTGAAGGGGCTTTCATGGAAACCCCCAGGAGTGCAATGCACGGTGTTGGCATCTGTTTTCCCTCTCTGGGAAAACCCTAATCACGGTGACCAGGCTCGTTACCTCTTGGTAGGAAGGAAATCACACTTTAAGCCTCGTTCCTGGGCGTAGGCCCCCTTTCCCTTGCCCCAAGCCTGAAGAGTGAATATAAATCTTAGATTTAAATTCCTGGATGCCCAGAGGGGAGAAACTCCCACCAGCAACAGGGACGCATAGAAGGCCTTGCAGTTTGGGTGGTATTTCTGTTTTGAAGGGGGCAGAAAAGGGGATTCAGGCAGGGTGCAATGAGAATAGTGATCCCAAAGTACAGCCCTGAAGGAAGACTTCCAGAGAAACAATGGTGAAGGAATAAATAAAAAGAAAGTTATAAATTCATCTATTTGCTCTTCGCTGACCCTTGTTTTCAGCCCTCTTCACTGCAGCCACCCTGGGAAAGGCACAGTACTCTCCCCTGTCACAAGATTGAGAAAAATTGAAACGGCGAAGAAAGACCACCAGATGCTTTATTGTCGTAGACGTTTCCACATAATTAGCTGAGGATAAAGGGCCGCTGCATGGTTTCATTGCATTGAATGAACTTGGATATTGCTACACAGTAGTGTGTTTTATGATTCATGCTCTGTTATCCTGTGGCTTTTTGAAAAGTGCCAGCTACTTTATCACTGCCGGCCAAGCCTGGGCCCACCACTTAAAATGCAGCAATGCAGAGTTAACTGTGCGTGACAGATGTCCATGAAATTGTTTAACACACACATACACGCTCACACAGAGCACAAAGCTGGCTCGGGCCCTCTGACGGGTCTTGCTGGCTCAATGTCCCTATTAAACGTAAATAAAAAGTATAGGGCTAGGAGAGAAAGGGGGAAAACTCCATGAAATGATAGAAAGAGGGAGCACGTTTTGGACTCTGGTTATGCAGGACGCATTTAGAATTTCTAAAGGTCCTTGAAAAAGTTAGAAATAATGAAGTCCTGAGAAACGCAGTGGCCTGGGGTGTTTGTGGGTTAGATGAGAAGATTGGGGGTTTGAGGGCAAGCCTTTTATCTCAGAACTAGCACCACCGATGTATTAGTCTCCTCCCTCTGGACTCCAGTCCTGGGAGTAGGAAAGCCATTGCTTGCAGTGGCCCCACTGCTGTTTTACATCTGGACGCCCTTCCTCCCACCTCTCCCTTTGCTTAAGTCACGGGAATCTGGCATTTCAACTCTTCTGCACAGCCTCGCTGAACTCAGCAGGCCCGGGCCTGTGCCACCTTCGACTTTTGCAATAGGAATGCGCTTTGTCCAGAAAGTCCGCTCCTCAGGCTCCTTCTGCAGAACCATTTGATTCTGCGACATCCAAGGAGGGCGCTTCCGATAGTTGTGGGGAACTTCCTCGATCTTTTCGTTCCATTTTCTCATGAACTTCTGGAGGCTCCTTGGGTGTTTGATTCAAGTGCTTCCCTGTCTTTCACTAGATGTGAAGCTCCTTGAGGGTAAGGGCTAGGACGTTGGCGTTTCCTGCAAAGCGGGGGTTAACACAGCACCCAGCTCTGTCAGTGCGTATTCCCTGGTGACTTTGCCAGGATGCGTGATGGACATACAGACTTCCATAAACTCCTTTGAATGTGGCTTCTTTCACTTTGATTTTGTGGGGGTTGCTTTGGGGCAGTATTATTTCTTAAACAGGAGTAACTTTCTAGGCATGAAAAAGTTCACAGGGACAGAATATAAGGGCTGAGGTTCATCAGGTTAGAGATAAGTCCCAACCTTGGTTATTTCTGTCCCAGATTCTGTGAAGGGACTCCTCATATGTCCCTGCTACAACATCATCTGAGTGCGGCAGGTAGCCCAGCCTGGGCCTCTCTTTCTACTTCCTGCAGCCTTCTCTTTCTGGTGACACCTAGGACCCCAGGGTTCTCCTAGCACCCACAGTTCCACACGGAAAAGTAAAAGCTGGCATGCATTCCTGAGAACACCTGTGCTTTAGGTGACTCTTCCCCATGGTCTCTTGATAGCAAACTATCTATTTTCTGTTTTATTCTGTTGGGAGAATCTATTGCTCCACACTATTGTGATTATTGGTGAAAGTGAATTCAGTGTCTTCGTGCTTTGATGCACCCCAGCTATGACAGATTTGAAATCCTCTAAGTCATTTGTCAGGTGATTTCTGACCTTCTAACTGCGAGGTGGGTGGCTCAAACCCACCAGCTGCTCCGTGGGACAAAGATGAGGCTGCTTGCTCCCACAGCGGTTTACAGCTTTGAAAATCCTATATGGATTTGTTCTGAGTCAAAACGTGGACCTGTTGACACTTGTAGTATTTTGGTGGTTGGGAATAGTAGCGTATAACTCCTTCCAGAGAGAGATTTCAATGATGGACACATACTAAGCACCAGAAGAGCCATCTGTAAGAGGTTCTTAGAGATGGGGACCGAAAAGGAGAATTCCCCCAGTAGATGCCTCCCTTGGCTCCTCGCCTGGCAACATCATCTTTCCTAAAACTCTCTGGCATTTACAAGCCAACCAACATCAATCCCAAATAGTATTTTCAAGGAAAAGTCACGAGACCTTCTCCTGGTGGATAGAAACACGGAACATGTCAGTCTAGATCGCTTATTTAGTCAATTACCATCAAGTCGGCTTCCCTAACCATAATGAATGAAACACTGCAGAGGCTTCTGCCACCTCTTCCCGAGCTCTAGTGGAAAAGATTCTGCTGCAAGCCACACAGTCTTCAAAGTGTAAAACAATAAGAAGAAAGCATATGAAGAGTCGCCAGACAGTTTTGAAATAAAGCAATGAAGAACATCCTACCGAAATAAAAGAAAAATGTGTTAGTGAAGTCTTCACTGGAGAACTTTGATTTTCATTTCCCACTTTCTCTTTAAAATATGACAATAAGGAGAAATGCCACTTTCCCTCAGCTTGACTGGTGGGGCCCCAGGTGAGGGGGTCTGTCTCTGTGGCTCTCCTTCCTGAAGGCTCTGTTTCAGAGATGCTCTCAGCGGTCTTCTGTACTTTGACGGTTCGATCCAGGGTTTCCTCAGAGCCTGGTGAAAAGTTGTAATATCCTCAAATTCAAGACTCCTACTCTTGGACAGGAGGGGCTCCCCAAACCCAAGAGGTTAATTTTCACTTTGGCTTGCAGGTTTCCCAGTGTCTAAACACTTTTGCTCTTTTTTCTGACAATGGCTCGAGACAGCAAGCTGTCTAACAAAGCTGTCCCTAGGATATCAAGCAGCTCTGTTTGCCTCGGGAAAGGGCCTTCCTGGTGTGTTTTTAAGTCGCGCCCCCAAAGATTGCTTTTTTCAGTGTGTGACTAGAAATATCTGAGAATCAATCTCTTAACTGCTTTAACTTTCACAATGCACCGTTTCCCTCAACTTGAAATGTTCTTTATCGTTATTAAGGAAATTAAACTCCTGACTCCTTGTCAACGTGTTCACTCCACTGGAGAGCCATAAAGCATCTCACCAGGGGCCCCGCTAAATCGCGGGGAGAGTAAAGAAACTGTGAGGACTTTAACTGTGTATAGAAAATGTGTGTGGAATATGAATTGTGTATAGCACTGTGAGTATATATTGGGATTCTGGGTATGTATCTGTGAGAGCTATGTGCAAAGATGTATATGTGGACTGGGTGTGTGAAGACTGTGTGAATGTGTGTGTTATGTATGAGTGTGTGTTTGTGTGGGTGTGAGGATGGTGTATAAATGTGGATGTGCGGGTTGGCTGTGAGGGCAGGGACTAGGAACAGGGGACCTGGTGGACTGTGGGTGTTTGTGTGTGGATCTGGTGTAGAGGAGACAGTATGTATGAGTGTGTATGTGAACTGTGGGGTGTGCCGTCTGTGTGTACATGTTGGGGGCACTGCGGGTATATGTGAGGATTGGGCACCAGTGTGTGTGTGTGGGGTTGTGAGTGGGTGTGAGTGTGGGTGCGGGTGGCCTGTGGGTGGCCTGCCCAACCTTTTGCTAGATGTTTCATTCCCACCCCTTTGACTACGACCCTGGTCAGACCACTTTTATGCCCGTGACAGCTTCATGAAGCACAAAACACGGAGCAATACATGGCATGAAATTGGCAACAAAGCCGAGCAAAAGGAGGAACAATCCTCTGGCAGGATGTGTTCACAATATGGCTGATTGGATCTGGAAGCAGATGCCAGCAGCGGGTATTGTCCTGGTGACTGAAAAGACATGACCCCTGAGAAACCCAAGACAAGGAGGCTCTCCTCCCGAACCAAGGGGGAGGGGAGAAGAGGTGAAACCAATGAATAAATCAGGCCCTGAAAACCAAGGAGAAAAGAAAATGCTAAAGAGGACTTTTTATGGGGAAAAGGGGGCAGTTCAGTCTGCAATAGCTCTCGCTCCCCAGCTAGCTGAACACTTTCTCAGACAATGGCCTTTTAACAGATGGGAGACCCAGTGAAAGAAGCCAACTTTCGCACAGCGGAGAACCCCTGTTTGTTTAGTCTGCCGCGCGGGCAGGTGTCCGGAGAAAGGCGGTGGGCAGGTTAAGTGCTTCGGTGCCAGTTTAATACCGAGCCTCCAGGATGTCAGAGGTGACTGGTTTTTATTGGGGAGGACCAGGCTCCTTAGAAGGGTTTGTGAAATTCGGAAGAAAAGAAGCGACTAGAAGTTGCCTCCTGAAGTGCCAGCGCCCCCTCCATCTCCTACCCTCACCCCTCTGTCCCCCTGCCCCGGCCCTGCCTGCCCCCTCACCTATCTCCCAGTCGTGGGATCACAAAGTCCGCCCCGAGCAGCCCCTTCTCCTTCGCAAACCAAAGTTCATAATTCTACACACTCTAAAAAGAATATCAAAATAGATAGTTAGAGGAGGGCTGCTAAGCGGGTTTAAAAAGCAAAATGTTTATTTTCATCAACTGGAATGTTGCATGTCATAGGGGAGAGTTTTCATTGTCCATATTTGGAATCTATTAAAGGGGCCCCAAGAAATCCCGTTGTGCACAGTTTGCGGGGGAGGGGGGTAGACTGAAGAAGGAGGCAGGGGAGGCTACCTTGCTCAGAAGAGAAAGATCGCCAAGGCTTCCCCCACCCCCACCCCCAGCCTCGTGTCACAGAGATCCCAGGAATATTGCCTGTGAAGTGGGTCCCCACTGATGGGGACGCCATGTGTGCGGAGAACGGCTTCTCCCCCAAGCTTTCAAGACGGTGATCTTTGGGACAGAGATCATCAGACTGTCTTCTGAAGTCCCTCTGGGAGGGTTCAAAGAACCAGTTTTGTGGCTAATTCGTCAGTGCTTGCTATCTGTGCCAACCAAGGACTTCGACCAATCTCCAGGCCCGATGTTTTCATTTGGACCCTACGTTACACCACGGAGTGTCACGGAGGCATAGTTAAGAACCCAAAAGAAGGACTTGGTTGTGTGGGTGAGGTAAATCGTATTTCTTTCTATTTGTGAGATATGAGTTGAATAAAATAAGAAACATACTCCCACCCCACTCCCAAGCCCTTACCCTTTACTAACAGGCAATTCTTACAGAGCAGTATCTTAGCCGTCATTTTAATCCATTTTATTCCTACTTTAACAAAGGTCTTAATTTGGGGACCCATATTGGTCTCACTCTGGCAAAGGTTTTCTGGGGTTGGAAGTTTATAATTCCAGCTGCCATGGTCCAAGAAGGCAGGACTTCGCGAGGATGTCAAGGGTCAGTCATAAGACAAAGGCTACTTTGGAAAATATTGGAGAAAAGTCAAGTTTGAAGAAAACGACATACTTCTCATTAAGTGTTAACAAGAGAGGTTCTTACTTTGTTTCTGAGTGGTCCTGTGAAATAATCTAATGAAAATTTTAAGAAATAAACACATTTCCTTTTTAATGATTATCAATCAACAGCATTTTCTGTGGGCTTCAAGGGTCATAGAACTCAGCTTCTCTGTGAGCAGAGTGTCCCTCTTTTCTGCACCTTATTTGATGTTCAGATTCAGTTTAAACATGACTCAACTTGGATGAGAAAATTACTTTAGATTTCCATAATAAAAAACACATCTGGTGTGATAAATGTTGATACAGGTTATGGTCACCTCGTTTGCAACCACAAGAAGGATGAGGAGGCATGGAAAGGAAACCAGGGTCTTCTTTACTTGTCCACTGAGAGCATGCCGAGGAAGGGTCCTGCAATCCCCAACCAACATTTAGAAAAAGATGATTTTAAGACCACATTGAATCAAAATCTGTTTGTGAGAAAAAAGATTTTGACATCTACAGTCTTAGCTCTGTTCTATTACATGGCAGAAATGTGCTCAAATCCCTCTATTCTCTCAGGCATCACTGACACCTCATGAGGGGATTCATGACCATAGCGACGCAAAAGAAAGAGGTCGTATAGAAAGGTTAAGGAAGAGTTAATTACTCACTTTTCTGAATTCTTAGAAATTGTTTCAGTGATCTCTTCTATTGTTCTTACCACGTGGACTTGCAATTACTTACAACTCACTGGCTGGTGTTTTATATGCCGTTTTAAAATATTTTGTTGAAAGAATGAATGAACATCTTTCTTCTATTAGTCTAGATTCTGTGCTACTTGTGAGCAAAGATCATCTTGTTAATCTTTGTGATCCCAGACATCCATGTGGATATGTGTTCAATACATATGTGTCGAATGAACCCATTTATTATCCTTATTTTTTAAATAAGGAAACCAACAAAGAAAAAGTTTGATAACTAGAGGAATCATACAAGCAGCAAGTGATGGAGACACAGGGTTAGAACACAGGTTTCAGAGCACGTCTCAAACATCAGGACCATGGTTGGCATACCAAGGGTATCTATGTAATCCTTGGCACCCGTCTGAACTAGCGGTGAAGCTCTACGCCCCTCTCCTTAAATCTGGTTAACACTGTGACTGCTTAGCTCACTAAGAGTATGGAGCAGGAGGTACTCTGACAGTTTGTGGGGACAGAATTTAAATGATGGCTTCTCTTATTTCTGATCTCATTAGGATACTTGAAGCTCTACGTGAGAAGTTTGACTACCCTGAAACGGTCATGCTGAACAATGTAGCATCCAGGTGCTTCATGTGGCCAGCTACCAGGAATGTAAGGGAAGCCATAAGGTCTCATCATTCTGTCTAGACCCTCTGCCAGCTGAGTATTACCATGTGATCATAGTTGTTGCCATGTAGAGCAGAGACATTTCCAGCTGAGTTCTGATCACCTGGCCCATAACAGTGTCTAAATAACTAAACAATGCTTATTGTCTTAAGCATTGAGCTTTGGGGTAGTCTGTTATATATAGAAATTGGTGGCTGGACAGGAAGTACACAATCGAATGGAAATGTACAAAGAAATCCCCAAAGTTCAAGATGGAAGAACATCTAGGTAAGGAAGGAAAGAGATGAAGAGGATAACTATCGTTGTGGGAAATAACTTGCTCAACCATATGGTTGGCTTAGATTGTGCTTTCTTGACACAAAAGCAAAGCACAGTGGATATGATAGATGTATTCTGCTCAAGTGGAGTACATGAGTAAATCTGGACTCATTGTGTTAATAAATTAGTTCTGTACATGGTAGAAGATATAACAAAGAAGACTGACACTTTACTTGAAATTTCTACTTAGATGTTTAGCAAACATGATTAACTTAACACGTCTAACACCAATTTCCTGTTTTCACCTCTTTCCCCCTCAGTGATGTCTCTTTTGGTGTTAGCCAGTTTAACAGATGAAAGCTACATTTGCTAGTTGCCCAAGCTCAAATAATTGGTGTTTGGGGCTCTGAACCTGGGGTGGAAATGGTACCAGCCTTTCTTGTGTGTAAGGTAACAGGGAGGTGGGTAGGGGTGTGAACAAAATCAGGGCTCGGCTGAGAACGCATAAAGAGTGGATGGAGACTAGGAAGGCAATCAGTGTTAGACACCCAGTCCAATCCGGTATTCTCGCCATTGTGTGGGTTATAATATTGCTCAACGAGTATGTGTGAGATAAAATGAGATAATGGCATGGAATCTCTTTCTTAATAGCAATGCAGTACATAATAGCCTGACTCAGACTATTCTAAACATTTCTTCGTTTATGTCGTTTACTCAAGGGTACTCTGTCTGTACTCTGGCAATATTTGCTCTGATGCTGTTTAAATATTTTTTCAAAGCATTGAGATATAAATTGAAGATGACAAATAAATAGACAGTCTTATTGTAGTTTCTTTCACCAATCGGTCCACATGTCTTCCCCTTATTAGGCATGTCTTTTCCTTATTATGTCTTTTCTTTCTTATAGTCACAAATAAGATAAAGAATGATATTATTATTATTTTAAAATATTTTATTTGTTTGTTTTAATAATTTTATTGGGGGCTCATACACCTCTTACCACAATCCATACATGTGTCAGTTGTGTCAAGCACACTTGTACATCATTGCCCTCATTATTCTCAAACATTTGCTCTCCACTTGGGCTCTTGGAGTCAGCTCCTCATTTTTCATTTTTTCCCTCCCTCCCTGCTCTCTCCTCCCTCATGAACCCTTGATAATTTATAAATTATTATTATTTTATCATATCTTACACTGTCTGATGTCTCCCTTCACCCACTTTTCTGTTGCCCGTCCCCCAGGGAGGAGGTTATTTGTAAATCCTTGTAATTGGTTCCCCCTTTCTACCCCACCTTCCCTCCACCCTGCCGGTATCACCACTCTTACCACTGTTTCTGAAGAGATCATCTGTCCTGGATTCCCTGTGTTTCCAGTTCCTATCTGTACCAGTGTGCATCCTCTGGTCTAGCCAGATTTGTAAGGTAGAATTTGGATTATGTTAATGGCGGGGAGGTGAGGGAGTGAGGAAGCATTTAAGAGCTAGAGGAAAATTGTTTGTTTCATCGATGCTACACTGTACCCTGACTGGCTCAGCGTCTCCTCCCCACAACCTCTCTGCAAGGGATGTCCATTTGCCTACAGATGGACATTGGGTCCCCACCCTGCATTCCCCCTAAATCACGATGATATGATTTTTTTGTTCTTTGGTGCTTGATAGATGGTCCCTTTGATCCCTATGATATTATTTTTAAAACTAGATAGATATGGAAAAAATTTGTTAAAAACATCAAAATACGAACCCTCAATAAAATGATTAAAAATAAATAAATAAAAGAGAGCAAGGGGGGAAAACCATCAAAGAAACAAGCAAACAAAAAAACCACCTGAAAGGTGCAAGGTACTGAGCAGAATGTCAATGTCATGCATGATTTTACAATACAACAATGAACAGTTCCTATTAGAGGTTCAATCCAATCTACTCTCTTGTGTATATCTAACTGCCCTTTTCTCCCTTTGAAAATACTTGTTAAAGTGAATTTTTCCCAAATATAACTTTATTTCATTTTGCTGGGCATATGTATCTCCTTTAAAAAGATGGTAAACTTTGAAAAATAAAATATGTTGAATCAAATCGGCATGTTCTCCATCTTTTTACCACGCACTAGAAATTAGGACTCATCAGATATGAACGTTTAATAAAGACTATTTGAACTCTGTGGATGCTAAGTTGATGTTTAGCTGGTGGTACACCGAATGGTGGTGTCACAGTTTGTCGGCATCAGGTTTAGAAGCCTGTCTCATATAACAGGGCATATTCCTCTCACAATTTTAAACTCTAGCTTGGATGGCAGAATTGCCTGAGTCTAAGAGGGTTGTCTAAAATATTACACAGAAATACTTATCTACAAACCATTGTGAGTCTATGATGGAATAAGACACGTGAACAGGAAGAACATAGGCATGCTGGGTAAAGGAGCCCTGGTGGCTGTGTGAGTTAATCACTGGACTGCTAACTGCAGGTCAGTGGTTCAAACCCACCAGCTCAGAGAGTTTCAGTACAGAACTACAGCCTCAGAAACCCTGCATAGGAGCACCACAGTCAGACAAGACTCAGTAGCAGTCAGGTTTTTTATTTGGTATATGGAGAAATTCTACCTGGAGATGGCGATCTTTAAATTGGAATGCAAATCAAAATCGACACAAGGCTGCATTCTCAATAGACTGACAGATTTCACAGACTTTACGGGGAGTGCAGCTGCAGTTTGAACAACATAAGAGCTCCACGCGAACTTTCTTTTATAGAAAAGTGACACTAGGCATCAAGTAACATAGAAAGATATGGTAGGAAATGTCCTATGAACCTTACATTTCAAAGTAAATCTGAAATTCATGATCTAATTTAATAGTCTTCACAATTATTTTGGTGCTATTATTATTTAATTGTTTTATTAATGCCTATACTATTGTTTAACAGGTATATCTGCAGTTCAAAACCCCCCAGCCATCTGCAGGAGAAAGATGAGGTTTTCTGCTCCAGTGAAGATGTACACCCTCAGAACCAAAGGGATAGTTCCTCCCTGTCCTTTCGGCGCCATGAGTGGACATGGAAAAGAATCACGACTGAGAATCTTTCGGGGCTTTACGATGTCCCTTTGGTAACTTCTGGGTGGTGAGTCATCTATGTCTAGCTCTCAGAAACGGACTCTGTAGAAAATGAAATATATCTTAGATCTCTTCTGCCTGTGGAGCAGATATAATGTTGATAATTAACTGGCCCCAAGTTAAGGGTCATATAGTTTGTCATTTTGCACCAGTCTAATCGTTTGCTTCTCAAGAATAGCCTGGACACAGCGAACACTAATGACAGAAGACCTGCCTAGCTCTGGAGGGCCTAAGACTTTTCATAAAGAACGAAAGTAAAAGGTACTTTTTTTAAAATAAGAAAGAAAAGATAAAAGCAGGTGCCAGAAGATACTGAAACTTGCTCTTAACCCTAGAGCATCTAAGGAAAATGAAAAAAAAAATGATGACATAAAAGAGCTGAACAGAACATTTCCAAGGGAAGCTCAAGAGGACAAAGTGCAGTATTATAATGGAATGTGCAGAGACCTGGAGTTAGCGTGTCCACAAAGAAGAACGCGCTCAGCATTTCTCAAGCTGAAATGACTGAAGAAAAAAAATTCAAGCTTCAAGTTGAAATCTTGAAGGATACTCCATGCAAAATATTGAATGGTGCAGGACTACTCATGGTCACTCTATCAAATAGAACTGGTAGCTATTCAGCTGGTTCAAGAGACAGCATACGATCAAAAACTGATGGGACTTCAGGAAGAAGTTCAATTTGCAATGAAGGCATTGACATAAAACAAGGCTGCAAGAGTTGATGAATTGACATATTTTAAACATTGGAAGCAGTGCTTCCTACTTGTCATATCTATTCATTCTAATGTAAGATATCCATCAAGAATGGACACCCAACAGGATGTAGACTTTTTTTTTTTATCAATATCACTGTTATCAGATGCAGGTAAAAGCTTATGGAAGATCGCCCAACAAGGGTTGCAGCAGTACAGGGATCTGCCACAAATTCAGGCTGGAGTCAGAAGAGGATGTGGAACCAAGGGTATCATTGCTGATGACAAATGGATATTGCTTGAAAGCAAAGAATACCAGAAAGGTGTCTACTTTTGTTTTATTGACTGAAAAGGCATTAAACTGTGTGGATCATAACAAAGTATGGATAACCTTGAGAAGAATGGGAATTCCAGAACACTTCAATGTGTACATAAAAAACCTACACATAGAACAAGCCATGGTGATACAAACAGATCAAGAGAATATAGCAGGATTTAAAATCAGGGAACAGTGCATCAGGCTTATATCCTTTCATCCTACTTATCCAATCTGTATACTGAGCAAATCATCAGATAAGAAGGACTATCGGAGGAAAAACATGGCATAAAGAATAGAGGAAGGGTTATTAATAAACTTCAATATGCAGATGACACAAACTTGCTTGCTGAAAATGAGGAGGACTTGAAGCACTTGGAGATCCTTGATCTTCATCAGCATTAAGCCTGAATCCCAAGCCAATGTAAAGGAAATGAAACTACTCCCAAGTGGACCAATAGACTGCATCATGGTAAATGGAGAGAAGACCCCAGTTGTCAAGGATTTAGTTTGCTTTCATTTACAACCATTGCTCATGGAAGCAGCAGCCACGAGATCAAACAATGTATTACATTGGGTCCATCAGCTCCACAAGATCTCTTCAAAATCTTCTTGAAGAATACGGAGCACCTGACCCAGCCCATGCCATTTCTAATTGTCTCATGGATGTGAAATCTGAAGAGTGAGGATAGATGGCACAAAAGAATTGATGCATTTGAATTATGATAGTGCCAAAGAATATCAAATGCTCTGAATTTGCCGAAGAACAAACAATCTGTCTTGGTAGAAGTACAGCCAGAATTCTCCTTAGAACCAAGGATGGGGAGACTTTGTCTTTCGTGCTTTGGATACGTTGTCAGGAGAGACCACAAACCAGCCCCACTGCCATCCAGTTAATCCCAACTCATGCTGACAAAACAGGACAGGGTAAGACCTGCCTCGGTGGGTTTCCAAGATGGTAACTCTTTACCGAGAGGAAGCCTTAACTTTCTGCAGCGCCGCTGTTGGTGGCTCGAACTACCAACCTGGCTGTGGTTGGCAGCCCAACCCCTAACTCACTATGTAACCAGGTTCACTTCAGGAGACCAGTCCCTGGATTGGTAACGTGTCTGGTCAGCAAAAAGGAGGAGGACTGTCAAGGAGATGGTCTGCCACAGTGGCTGCAATCATGGACTCCAGTGTGCACTGACTGCGGGGAGAGCGAAGGCCTGGGCATGGTCTTGCTCTGTTGTACATAAGGCTGTTAAGAGGGGGAACTGACTCCATGGAGTCTAATGACAACAGCAAATGCTTCCAGTCCATGATACATAAACTACCATGTTTGAAACAATGACAAGACAGCACCTATTCCTGTCCCCGAATGATCTTTATTTTCAGATCATGTTTGAGGTTGCTTTTTAATGCTCGGGCACCTGTTTCCTTCCCCCTGACATTAGCCCACACATTTTAGGCGGGGAATGCAATTTACCATCTTCTTTTCTTAATTGCTGTAGAGATGCTTTGACTCTCGGTGACATTAAGTACAACAGAATAAAGCATTGCTTGGTCTCCCACCATCTTCGCGATAGTATATTTGAATCCATTGTTGCAACCATTGTTGTATTTTGAGTGACTTTCAGCTTAGAGGCGGATCCTCCAGAACTCTAAAGAACAATATTTTATTGTGATCTAAAAGGTTTACATGGGCTAGTTCTCATAAGTAGATTGCCGGGACTTTCCTCTGAGTCTGCATTAGTCTGGAGGTCTTGATGAAATTGTCCACCATGGGTGACCCAATTAGTGTTCTTGGAATTCTGATCTCATGGCTTCTGGCATCATAGCTACAAACTGGCAAAAGATGTGAATTGTATGCATCCATGATTGCCCTCTTTCTCGACCTTCTTAGCACCTGCTGACTGGATTGGATTCAGAATTAGAAGGCTCTGAAGCTGGTGGCACAGTTTTATAGTACTTGGTTGTCTTGAAAGCACTTTGGGACAATTCTATTCTCTATCCTATAGGGCTATATGAGTTAAATGAATCTAGGTTTAGCAACAAAACAAAGAAGCTAAATCTGTTATCATCAAGTTGATTCTGATTCATAGTGAGTCAGCCTTATAGCATTTCCAAGGCTGTCAGTCTTTATGGAGGTTGGCTGCTGAATATTTCGCCCATGCAGTGGCTAGGGGGTACAAACTCCTGACGTTCAGGTTGGCCGATTGAACCAGGGATCCTAAGTGTATATCCTTAGACGTATACATAACCATCCTGCAAAGTTCCACTGATTTCTAACCTATCTTCTTTATGGAAATCTGATGGTCAGATGAAAAAACCTGCATTTTTAATTCGTAGACAGCTGACTTAAAAAATTATGGTTGATCTAGAATTATAGTCTATTATCTATTTTGTTGCAAATAATGCTTATGAAAAATCTTGGGTGATTCATTATGTGGTAATTTAGATCCATGCATATTTTATTGTTAATGAATGGTAATAAAAACAACCCAAATGTTGGACCAGGACGAGGCAGCAGCAAGTTTGGGTTACTGGTTGAGAACGTTCCATATCCTCTGTGCAGCTCGGCGTGGGTTTGAGCAGCTTTGTTGACCATTCACCTAGTCTCTGCTGCTGCAGCCAAGATGAGTTATCATGCCTTTAATGTGTACACTGTCTCCTCCTCCACCACCCCTAATTGTAAATTACACAATTCCAACCTCTGCAGCCAGCATTTAATATATCTGACTTTATTGCTTTCCATTTTATGAAAATTAATTACAGTTCACATTCTGACACTGAAATTAAAGGCTAAGCACTAAATCTTGTACACAACAATAGGAAATTAAGAGCACATTCTTTATTAGCGGAATAATGAAGATCGGGGAGGCTTGTTTTTCTTCTCTCGAAGGCACTGGATACTGATATAAAGCCAGATTTAAACTAGATTTCTCTCCTCCCTAATTTGTGCCATAGGGACATCACACACAAGAATTATGATACTTCAATTTAAAAAAAGAAGCCAACCCTCTCTCTTTATATAGAAGAGGATTGTTTTGAGGTAGCATCTTAGGCTACAGAACTCTGTTCCTGAAGCTTTGTGCATCCTGGGAAATAGGAGGTTCAGGAGGTGCATCATCCAGGCAAGTTTCCATGCTACAAAGTAACCAACTTCTTATGGATTCTATGAGTACCCCCCAAAAGAAAAAAAATTAAAGGACAATATAAAGAAGCTTGAGAAATATATGTTGTATACACGTGTCCTCCTACCTCTCACTACAGGTCTGTAAAGGGCAGCAACCATAAATATCCAACTTTATAAATACTCTTCACTTTGAAAAGCATTTAAAAGTATTTTATTTAGCATTCATAATAATCTAGTTTTTTTTAGGTTTATCAAGCCATTGTATTTATCTCAATTAATATTAGCACAGGGCTTTCCAAAATTTTGTGTGTGTTTGTGTGACACACACCCCATTAAAAAATCATGGTATGCCTAAAATATAGAAGATGCAAAAGTGGGGCAAAAAGATTGGAGTCAAAAGCTCACTCACTTCTATTCCTCAGCAATATTACTTGAGACCTTTCTCTGGGGATCAATGAATACAGTTAGGGATTCAATGGCTCATAATTTAAAAGCTAAAAAAATAACCCTAAACTCACTGCTATCAAGTCTACCCCAACTTGTAGGACAAAGGAAAACTGTGCTTGTGGATTCACAAGTCTGTAAATCTTTACATGAATAGAAAACTTCATTATTCTGCCGCAGAGCAGCTTGTGGTTTTGAACTGCAGACCTTCTGGTGGCCAATAAATACTCTTCAAGCAGCACTCAATGAATACTCTTTGTGTACAACCCAATAGTATCTGCCAGAGTTTTGAGCTTTTCTGCCTGAACCCAGTCTTTTCCTGATGAAGAACTCTACGGTAAGAATCGCTCATAGGCATGCTAGTTGTCGTCTTCAGGTACCATCTGCTCATTTGCAGCTGTATTCACAACAGAACAAAACACTGCGTGGCCCTGCATCATCCTCACAATTGTTTCTCTGCCTGAGCCCGCAGTGGTGGCACCGTGTCAATCCATCATGTTGTAGACCTTCCTTTTTTCCAATGTGCCTCCACTGTACCAGGCCTGATGTTCTTCTCCAGGAACTTGTCTTTCCTGACAATATGCCCAGAGTCTACAAAGCATTGCCATCCTTGCCTCTAAGGAGCACCTTGGCCTGCTTCCAAGACAGATTGGTTTGTCTTTTTAGCAGACCATGGTACATTCAATAATCTTCTCCAACAACTTCTTCTGTCTTTTTATTCATAGTTCAACATTTATATGCATGCAAGGCAATGGAAAATACCATGGTTTGGGTCAGGTGCACCTTAATCCTCAAAGTACCATTCTTGCTGTTCAATAATCTAAAGAGGTCTTCTGCATATTTTTTTTGATCTCTTGACTGCAGCTTCCACAAGCATTGATTGTGGAGACAAGCAAGACAAAATCTTTGACAACTTCAAGTTTTTCTTCATTTATCATGATGTCACCTATTGGTCCAGTTGTGAGGATTTTGGTCCCCTTGACATTGAGCTGTAAACCATACTGAAGCCTACAATCCTGGATCTTCATGAGCCAGTGTTTAAGTCATTCTTACTTTCAGCAGACAATGTTGTGTCATTAGCATATGGCTGGTTGTTGAAAAGCCTTCTTCAAGTCCCGATGCCACAGTCTCTACTTTTCTGATGATTTCCTTAACATATAGATCAAATAAGTATGGTGTGAAGATTCAACCTTTTTCTGATTTTAAACCAGAAACACAGATGCACCTTTTCTGATTTTAAACCATACAACATTCCCTTATTCTCTTCTTCCAATTGCTTCTTGATTCATTGTACAAGTTCCACATGGGCACAATCAAGTGTTCTAACATCCTTTGGAAGAAGTTAGGCTAGAGAGCTCCTTAGAGTAAGGATGGCAAGATTTTGTGTTACATACTTACGGCATAGCATCAGGAGAGACCGGTTCCTGTAGAAAATTATCCCATGTTTGGTGAAGTGGAGGGGCAGCAAAGCAGATGGAAATACAGTGGCCGCAACAATGGATTTAAGCATAGGAACAATTGTGAGGATGGCTCAAGACAAGGCAAGATTTTTGTTCTAGTGTGCACAAGTTTGCTAAGAGACGAAACCTACTTGATGGCACCTAACAACAATATCAACAACAACAGAATGCTTTTCTTTTCTGCCTGAACCCAGTCTTTTTCTGATAATAAATGGAAGGCATATCTTGGAGAAACTTTAAGATAAGAATCACTTATATGCTTTCAAAGTGTGGGCAATGAGTAAGGAAGACAATAAGAATGGATGCCTTTGAGTTATGGGGTGGGCAAAAAGTCCCGCAAGTCTCATGGACTGTCCTGTCCAAGGACTAGCAATTGGTCTTGGGTGAAGTACAACCAGAATGCTACTTAGAAGCAAGCATTGGGAGAATTAGTTTCATGTACTTTGGACAAGCCACCAGTCCCTGGAGAAAAGATAAATAAAAAATTCAGGTTTGGCCTAGTAGAGTCAGTGACAAAGTGGAAGGCCCTCAAGAAGATGGACTGACACCGATGCTACAGCAATGAGCCCAAACATAGCGGGGAGCGTAAGGATGGTGCTGGATCGGACCACGTGTAGCTGTTTACACAGGGCCACTTTGAGCCAGACTTGAGTCTAGAGCACCTACAAACAACAACAAGGAAGGGAACTAAACTCTGTTCCTAGTTGTGAAGGTAAACAAAATAGAGTGTTAATAATCTTTAACAGCTCTTATTTTCACCATTGTGACATGCACTGAATTTGGTATTTACAGAATGTATGACAATGCTTTAGTATGTGGGATGAAATTGACTATTAATGTCTAATGGCTGCCTTTTCTTCAAGATGTATTATTGTTACACATCAGACCAAACAACTTAATATTAGCATATTTTATGAATCATGTTGGATTAATTACAATTGCTCTTATTGTGTGGCTGCTGATCCATATGGCCCTTTCACTACAATATATAGTGTGTTATGATACGTTTGATTTTTGAGTTTTGAGAAATAGATTTTTTTCTTTAGTAAAACTCAAGGGCATAGCCCCACCATTTCATTAAATTGGCATGAGCCAAGGACAATAGCTAGAAGCTGTCTAATAACCTCAGCCTCTCTCTCTGTTGGCTCTAATGATGTTTTATTTTTTCTTGAAAAAAAAAAAAGACTTTATGCACTTCAATTTCATTCAGTTAATTCCAGGAAATTTGCCGTATCCACAGGGTGTACTCCGGTGGCAAATGGTGTGCAAGCTGCTTGGATAAAGCAGTAGACAATAGAGACCCACAGTGTGCCCTCTGTGAGCTAATAGTCAAGATGAGTGAGCCAAGTAAGTAAGCAAAGAGTTATCTGGGGAAAACTCAAAACATGTCCACGCATTGAAGGGGAATTTAACTCACTCACAGGAGGTGATATTGAAAAGAAATGCTGTCTGATGATAAAATAAAAGAGCAGTCAGTAGAAAGAAACTTCTGGCATAGTGGAATGAGGAGCTTAATAAATCCTTCCTCAAAGATCAATGATAAAAAAGTAAATAAAGAAGAAAAAAATCAATGATAATTGGACACACTGTCAAAAACAACCAGTTAAAGACTCTGAAAATTGCCCAAAGGCATACAATAACCTGAAAAAATTATTTAAGAAAAATGATGACTTCTCAGTTAGTAGGGCCTTATTGTGGCAACCAGGGATGGCAAGCTTAAAAACTACTTGCCTAGCTGCTGGAGGGGTTGACTTAATTTAAAGCTGGTGTACTTATCCAGAGGCATGGTTGAAACAGTAACAATCTAAGTGGCAAAGATTCAGAAAAGATCAATTTTGCAGCTAGATTGAGATTATTATATTCATGGGGGCAACCAACAGCCCAGTAGACCAGTCAGAAATTTAATAGGAAGCTCCAGAGAAGTGTGGATGTCAGAGTGAGGCTTGAAAGTTTTCCACATATTGTTAGTGTTCTGGAATCTTGTAAGAGTTGTGCACCTATTCAGGGGGGATTTGAAAGTGCTCTAGTGAACTACTGGTCCCTAGAGGAATATGGACCCATTGCATGCTCATGATTGACATAAGAAGACCCTGTAGAAAGGAAAGCTAGGACATAGAAACTGCCTCAACTCAGAATGAATTGCTTAGCTTATACATAGGTCCATTAGCAGAGTGAAAACCTAACTGACAAAAGATGTTAAGCACAGTATCTAGTAACTACAATTTTCCTGATTGATAGGCAACCCTTTGGAGGGCACGCTCCAATGTAAAAACAAAGATTAAAGCATGACCATCCACAAACTGAGCAAAGAGAGCAGTGGCCACAAACTTCAGGACCGATAGACTAAAGGTCTAGTTGAGCCAGTAAACAGGCAAAAAACCAATAAACCACTGGAGGAAAGCAGAATCTAGGGTAGCTGCAATATCTGAAACACCCTGTTTTAAACAACAAAAGATGATGAGAAGTGCACAGATGCGGCACTGCTAGTTTTTAACTAATAGACACAGGAAGACGAAAATATGACCTACACACGTGCTCTTTCTCACCGCCATTGAGCTGATTCCCATTCAAAGTGACCCCACAGGACCGAGAAAAACTGTCGCTGTGAGCTTTTGAGACTATAAAACTTCACAGGAAGAGGAAGCCTCATGTTTCTCCTGCAGGGGGGCTGGTGGTTTTGAACTGCTGATCTTGTGATGAGCTGCTGAATGCATAACTACCTACACCACCAGGACTTCTCTGAGAGGAGATTGGGACAGAGTGGGAGGGAGAAGTTGTCAATAGGAACGGTTTCTGAGAAGGTTCAAATGCTTCATTTAGTAAACAAAGATGTCAAAGTAATTATTGTATGATCAAAGTAAAAGACAGCATATTAAAAAATTAAAGGTAAGTCAGACAGCAATGATTCATCAATAATAATAATCATAATAGTAATAATGACAATAATAAAAGCGAACTCACTGCCATTGATTCAATGCCCACTCATAGCAATCTAGAGGTAGACCTGCAGCTGTTGGTTTCCCAGACTCCAGCTCTTTATGTTGTGGAGAGCTTCGTCTTTCTCCCAAGGAGCAGCTGGTAGCTTCAAACTGATGACCCATGCTTACCAGCTCCCCAAAGATAGAAAACCAACTCCAAACTCATTGCCACCCAGAAATTGTTCTAGACATTGCAACCCTGTTGGTGTTCAAACTACAAGGCGGTCTGTGGGACAAAAATAAAGCTTTCTACTTCTGTGAAGATTTCCAGTCTTGGAAGCCTACGGAGGCAGTGGGTTTCCTGCTCTCCATGGGACTGCTATGGGTAGGAATTGATACATTTAGAGGTTATCGTAAATAATCAAATGGAAAGCATAAAGTTAAAAATATAGTGATTGTAAGGAAAAATTTACTAGAAGGGCTCAATAGCAGGTGGCAAAATGGAGGATTCCTACACTTGAAGTCCGATCCATGCAAATCATAGAACACAAAGGGTCCTGAAGTAAAAGAACGAAGCAAAATGAACACCACCTGAGAGATGTTGGAAAAGCTTTAAGCACACCAACATGTGAGGGACCTTAAAAATGTTTGTGGAAAAATGAAAAACAATGGAAGTTTTTCATAAACTTGTTGAGGCCCCTCAGAGATACAATGAGATCTCCAGAAGGAGAGGTGAGAGGAAAAGGGGAGGAGATAATATTTGAAGAATATTTTTAGCAAGTTATTTTAAAACATTTGGGAAAATTGAATAAAGAATGAAATATTCCATGTTCATAGATTGAAAGACTCAATGTTGCTAAGGTTAAAAGTTTCCCTAAATTGATCCATACATGTAGTGCAAGGTCTATCAAATTCCTACCAGTTGCTTTTATAATTTGACAAGCTGATCCTTAAATTTAAAAAAATGCACAGCACCCAGAGAGGCAAGTAATATTTAAAGAGAACAATATTAGAGGATTTTCAGTCCTGATTTTAAAACATTATAAAGCTACTGTAATTAAAATAGCACCTTATAGATCAATGATACAGATAGAGAGAACAAAAACAAACCTTAACATTTGTCATAGATTAATTTTTGACAAAGGTGGTAAGGCAATTAATAGAGAAAGGATGACCTTTCCAACAAATGATCCTGAAACAATTAGCTATCAACATGCAAAAAGAAGAATTTAGACTCTTGCTTCACACTGTACCAAAACAAAACAAAACAAAACAAAACAAAACCACCAACAACAACAAAAAAACCCCCAACCCAAAATAGATCATTGACCTAGATGCAAAATGAAGCACAAAACTTTTAGGAGAAAACATAGAACAGCTCATGATGTGGGGTTAAAAAAGAGCTTTTACCTGTGACACTATACGCATAATTCATAAAGGGAAAAAAGGGATTGAAACTGATCAAAATGAAAACTACTAAGAAAATGCAAAGGCCAGACATTGACTGAAAGATATTATTAGCAACGCATATGCCTGATAAGGGACATTTGTATAAAGGTATACAGGCTATTAAGGGTAATTACTCTTAATAGCCATTAATCACAGCCCCAATAAAATGATTTAAAAAATAGTCAATAGTCACAATATCTTCAATAGTCACAGACAAAAAGAAACAAACAATAACAACTAATAAAAATAGAGTAAAGGTTTTGAATAAGTGTTTCACTAAAGAAGATATACAAATAGCCAGGGAGCATACAAAGGATGGTTAACACCATTAGTTATAGAAATGCAGATTAAACTATCATGAAATAATAATTCATGTTCACTATCATGACTATAATAAACAAGAGACAATACAGAATGTGATTGAAGATGTAGAAGCAATGGAATTCATACTGCTGATGAAAATTTATTATAGTACAGCCACTTTGGAAAATAGTTTGTCAGTTTCTTTAAATGTTAAATATTAATTTATTATTTAGCCAGTAATCTACTCCTCCTCAAGACAAATGAAATATATGTCTGCATAAAGGTTGATCTGAATATTCCGAGCTTTATTAGTTATTGTAGTCTCAAAGTGGAAGCAATTCCAATGTTCATCAACTGGCGAATGAGTAAACAAAAGTATTACATCCATATGATGAGGGAACATTTGGTAATAAAAAAGGACTGGTTGATTGATACATGATACAACATGGATAAACTTCAAACACCTTATACTGAGTGAAAGAAGTTGAACCTAAAAGACCACATATTATTTATTGCATTTCCAGTGAAGACAAAGAAAAAAGTTGAGTTGCTTGATTTGGGATAATGGAGATTGACTCCAATTATTACAAGCAATCTTTTGGGGAGAAATGAAAGGCTTTAAAACTGAAATTTGATATTGTTCTTATTACTCCTTTTCAAAAAGATAATTCAAGACTTGGCGACAGTTAATTGATTTTGTAAAGTAATCAAATAATAAAAGAAAGAAAAGTATTTGTTAAGGAGATGTGGATCGGTGAAGAAGGGAGAGTGAGAACAGCGTGTGCCCAAGGCCTGAGACTCTGGTGAGTTTGAGGCAGTAAAAGAAGTGGGTGGAGCCTAAACTACAAATGAGATTGAAAAAGTGAGGGAAGGCCATATGATGGAATATATAAGACAAATTAGAAGCTAGGACTTTAGCCTAATGATTATATGTATCTATAATATAACCATTTAAATTGATGTATGTATATGTATGGATTGTGGTAAGAGTTGTTTGAGTCCCTAATAAAATGTAAAAGAAGAAAACTTGAAAAAAATGATTAGGGCAAAGACTGTACAGATGTGCTTTATACAATTGATGTATGTATATGTATGAACTGTGAAAAGAAATGTATCAGCCCCAATAAATTGTTAAAATAAAAAAAATAAAAAAAATATAACCATTTAAGTAAATGTGGACAATTCATCCTGTTATATCTCTATAGATTTACCTATCCTGAATTTCACATACAGAAAAACATAAAAACAAAAATAAAGAAACCCAACAATAACAAACGAAACCAAAGAAAAACCTCATTCAAAAAGAAAGCAGAAAAATTTAAAACTAGAACAAGTTTAATAGGTCAACATGGAGATCAGCTCAGTGTGTTTGTGTGTTCATGATTTCCATTCAGTTCACTCTCCTTTCAAGAACTAGCTTCCCTTCCGCTCCTTGCCATTTCATTTTTACTTTTGGATAATTGTTGACCTTTGGTTTCATAGAGCTCATTGTTTAAGGGATCACCTCACTCTCAGGTCAACTTCTATTTTATTAGCCAATCTATTATTTGACTGAAAAATAATCTGCAGAAATAGCTTCAATTCCACTGTCAAAGATTGCTTAGCCTCAAGGGTTCTCTACTCTCTTTTAGTCCAATAGGTCTAACATTTTTGAGGGATTGGAGTTTTGTTCCGCGTTTCTTTCATTCTATCCTGGACCTTCTTTTGTGTCCCTGGAAGATTGGGGGTGGTAGGCAAGTACCTTCTAGTGTTTTCTGGTCCATGGTTCAGAGAGGCTATGACTTGTGTGGGTTATTATTCCCAAGGATGCATTTCTTTTCTGTTTTTTTAAAAAAAAATAAATTATTTATTTAACATTTTAGTTGTAAATCAGGTGGGAATTAAAATAATCAAATTTGTATTCAACAGTTTAAACTGATAATCAACCCTGCTAACAGTTTACCCTTCCCTTGCTGCTTGATTTCACTTCTCCTGTTTGTGAGCCACCTTCCACTTCACCAAAGGTAACACCTGACAACCAGCTAGCCCATGGTTTAATTTTTCTTTCCTTTAACTTTCCGCTTTCTCCATGGATTCGTTTCTACATTGAGCCTTTGAATACCTTCACTGTCTTTTGTGCAATATGAATAGAAACCTATGTTTGTGTCTTTGGTGGCTGTTTCCCAGCTTTTATGACACCCCACTCCCCCACCCCTGAAGCCACTGACTAAACTAGGAAGCAGAACCTTATCTTTATGAATTATTTTATGACAACTGAGTAGGCTGTCCCCCAAGACTATAGTCCCAAACTTTTAAAATCAGTAAGCCAATCCAGTGAATTGTTTGGATATTCCCAGGCAGCCTTTGTAGCTGTGCCCCTCAAATGTCTTGTAGAGACATACGTAGAACATACAAATATGCTCCCTACCTTTGACCATATGTTTTCTTCAAGCAATGTTACAGTTTTAGCTTTAACATTTAGGTCTTTGAGTAATTAGAAGTTTGTTTTTATACATAGTGTGAGGTATGGATCCTAATTCGCCTCCATTAATTGTAAATATTTTGGAAGAAGAAAATGAGACCTACACCCAGGATTAGTAGTGAAATGGAGAAATTCTGTATAAAGATGTGAATCCCGACATGAAGACTAAGAATTTATTGTCATTCATTTATTGTCATTCCCCTCCTCCTCCTCAGCAATCCCATCTTGTACAGGACTTGAAGGGTGGTTTGCCGAGTTCTCCTAAGTCAACTCTCATTCTCAATTCCATCTTGGCTTTCACTCACCTATGATCCCTTGGCTCTCTAGAGTAAAGGCAGCCAGGCTAAATAAAAGTAACAGGGCGATTGTGTTATGGAGACTGGTGATTCCAAGACAATGGGATAAGAGGCCACCAAATTAATTTCACTTGAGAGAAAATTCAGATCTGAACCTAGTTTTTCAAAGGTGAAAGAGATCTATTGATTTTTGTCACAGTCAGTTTAGGGCAGAAATGACCGCCATTTTAACAGTCTCAGACTTAACAGATCTTGTGGAGATGAGTATCATTGCCACTGGAAGCTGCGTCTCATTGGACTGAATTCTATATTGTACATTTCAAATGGAAAAGAAAGTACTGAGACAGAGAAAAAGCAGCTGGGAAATTCTGTGCTGGCTTTTATTTACCTCTACAGGTAAATGAAGCAATTCAGTAAGAGGGAGTGAGTAGTTTGCAGAAAGGCCCACAGGACATGAGGAAACCATTCACGCAAAGCACAAGTATATCATTCCAGTTTTGGTAAACACATCTACTTCTCCCAGAATGCATGAAAGAGCATTTCTGAGTTCTAGGTTTCACTGATGTCCTTTGCAGAATCTGGTTTTGAGCTCCATATTGAACTTTAAGCAACCAAGTTAACTGAATCGACGTACCTGTGAGATTTTTCCTAAGAAACTTGAGAATAAGTTATGTGATCTTGCTTTTGAATAAACCTATGTTTCTATAATCATGTGGTGAAGTGAAACTACTTGGGATGGCTCTTCTATCCATAGTCTATAACTCTCAACGAATGACTGGGTGGGATCATTCAAATAATGTGGAAAGGACTCTCGCTCAGGGATTGGTTAATTTTTCCATTCCAATGGATGTAAGAGTGAGCCATCTAGGAAGCAGGAGAGAGAATCTCAGGACCACCATGAAAAGAGAGTCACTATTGAAACACATGTAAGATCCTGGTCTGGTAGAGGCACCAATGGCCAAAGCACTGAGACTCTGAGACAAAGCAGAGGAATCACACAGAGACAGAGTGGCAGGCAGGCCATCTGGCCCCAGGAATGAGGCAGAGACCAGAGACTTCATAACTGAACGGCCAAAGATCAATTGTCCAGTTACTGTTAAGAGCAAACCAGCCTCTAACAAATCATGGGCCTCATAGGTGCAACTGTACGGTGATAATATTTAGAGATTATAGTAAAGTCATAGATGATAGGAGAGATAGGAGAGAAGATAAAATAAAGGAGTCAGATACATTTCATGATACCATGCTCACCTCTGGGATGAACATGATCTCAGCAGCCAGGTCCATGCAGAGAGAGGTAGGAGGAACGAGAATATATTTCTAACCAAGGCTTATATATATTTAGGGTACCACAAGCACCCCTGATTATAGGTAACCACAAACATAACAGGAAGGGGTGGTCTAATAGACATACGCATGACAGGAAGGGGATGAGCTAAGGGTGTACATGCAATAGGAAGGGGAGGGATAAGGGAAACACATGTGACAAGATGGGCAGATCCTAGATTCAAGATGGCAGCCTAATCTTGGTTGCCTTTGAGTTGGCTCTACCTTGTCTTTGGGCTCTCCTTCAAGGAAACAATCCATTATCCTTATCAGCAGGGTGTGAGCCCCACATTCAGTGGAACAGACAATAGTGTCTGATTGAGCCATATGGCTGATGCCCTCAGGGAGAATACCTCTAAGTAGCTTGCTTCCAAGTGTGCTACAGTTATTTACCATGTGCTGCAAGCAGTGTCCTAGGCTGGGCATACAATAAATATGGGGAACCACCTGGGGGAAAAAACCTTTTTGTATCTCACAAGTTATGACTGAGAAAAGATGCTGTGGACAAAAGAATTATACCCTAACATTTTGTAACCTGTAAATTTCCATAATAAAACTTGTAGTCATGAGTATTGTCTGTGAGGTTTGTGTGGTGATTTTAATGGATTATCAAGCCCAGCAGAGAGATAGAGTGCTGTGGAAGGAACAGTTGGTGCTGTAACAGGATAAAGACATTTTGCCATCGGATGTGGAGACACATCTGATCTCTGATTTTGATCATTGGCCTTGGGCTGGTGCCAAACTGGATTCTCCCTTTTCCTGCTGAAACTGGAGGAGATCAGACATAGACCAAGGGCCATTTCCTCCGTTAATCATTCCACTTAGAGATGCCAACCTCCTTCCCGACACAACCACTGAAGCCAAAGTGGGTGAAAAGCAAATGTGGTGAAGAAAGTTGATGGTGCCCAGCTTTCAAAAGGGATCGTGTCTGGGGTCTTGAGGGTTTGAGGGTGGACACACAGCCATCCAGCTTAGAAGCAACAAAGCCCACATGGAAGAACACACCAGCCTGTGTGATCACGTGGTTCCGAAGGGATCAGTTATCAGGCATCAAAGAACAAAAATCATATCATTGGGTGCACACCTCCATGATACAATCGTTGAGGAAAAACGGGTGCATAAGCAAATGTGGCGAAGAAAGCTGATGGTGCCCGGCTATCAAAAGAGATAGTGTCTGGGGTCTTAAAGGCTTGAAGGTAAACAAGCAGCCATCTAGCTCAAAAGCAACGAAGCCCACATGGAAGAAGCACACCAGCCTATATGACCAAGAGTTGTAGAAGAGGCCAGGTATCAGGCATCAAAGAACACCTTCCTGATATAGTAATTTAAGACAAATGTGTGCATAAGAAAATGTGGTGAAGAAAGCTGATGGTGCCTGGCTATCAAAAAAGATATCATCTGGGGTTTTAAAGGCTTGAAGATAAACAAGTAGCTCAGAAGCAATAAAGCCCACATGAAAAAACCACACCAGCCTGTGTGACTACGAGGTGTCGAAGGGATCCGGTATCAGGCATCATCAGGAGAAAAAAAATTCTTACCATAGTGAATGAAGGGGGAAGTGCAGAGTGGAGACACAAAGCCCATTTGACGGCTGCTGGAGACCCCCTCGCAGAGGGGTCTAGAGGAGGAGATGAGTCAGTCAGGGTGTGATGTAGCACCGATGAAGAATACAGCTTTCCTCCAGTTCCTAAATGCTTCCTCCCCACCAACTACCATGATCCGAATTCTACTTTGCAAGTCTGGATAGAGCAGAGGATGTACACTGGTGCAGATAGGAGCTGGAGGCACAGGGAATCCAGGGCGGATGATACCTTCAGAACCAGGGGTGTGAGAGGCAATACTGGGAGGGTAGAGGGTGAGTGTATTGGAAGGAGGGAACCAATTACAAGGATCTATGTGTGACTTCCTCGCTGGGGGACAGACAGCAGAGAGGGGGTGAAGGGAGATGCCGGACAGGGAAAAATATGACAAAATAATAATTTATAAATTGTTGAGGGCTCATGGGGGAGGAGGAAGGGGGAGGGAGGGGAAAAAGAGGACTTGATGGAGAGGGCTTAAGTGGAGAGCAAATGCTTTGAGAATGATGAGGGCAAAGAATGTACAGATATGCTTTACATGATTGATGTATATATGGATTGTGATAAGAGTTGTGTGAGTCCCTAATAAAATGTTTAAAAAAAAAGAAAAGAAAAAGAGAAGTCAACTTGAAAAAGTTGATATCCAGTCAGGCGGTGTTCTTAGTCCGGCCCCTTGAGAAAATCGTTCTTGTTTCCTAGAGATGTAAATTTTCTTCAAAATAGACTCTTACTATAGAAGAGATTTGTTTTCTCCGCTTTTGAAAGTGAACAAGCAGTTTTAGCTACAAATGCTCAAACTGCTAGCCCAATTATAAACACATGATTATTTAGTGGTGTGTCTCCTCTTTCTTTTCCATCTCCATCACCATCATCATCATCATCATTATCACTCCTCATTTTAAGTCTCTTTTTATAGAAAAAGTACCCTTGTACCTTTATAAGAGGTATGTATATATTTGTATATGTGCATGTGAATGCCTGTGTGACTGCATATAAGATGCTGCCGTTGATGGTGATCAGTGTGTGTGGATGGAAGGCAAAGAGGAGAGAAATAAAATGTGGTTTTTAACCCACAGGGCCCCATGAAGTGCTTTACTCATGATATCGCATTTAACCTGCAGAAGCTCGGTGGAAGAGTGGCTATTGTTATTCTTCCCATGTTTCTCAGTGTTAGCGGCATAGGAGGCTAAGCTTTGGGTTGTTGATTGCAAGGCTGGCAGCTCAAACCCACCAGTAGCTTCCTGAGAGAACGATGAGACTATTTGTTCCTGTGAAGATTTACAGTTTGCCAAAGGGGCGGTTCTACTCTGGATTGCTATGAGTTAGAACTGACACGAGGTAGGTGTTTTTCTGAAGACACTGAAACTCAGAGAGGATAGCTAACTTGTCTGCAGTGAGACTGTAAGTGGATTCTACACCAAGTCAGTTAGGATAGTAGATTGGCTCTTCCTCCAACTGCGCGGCTTTCAAGAATACGTGCAAGGCTGGTGGTGCAGTACCGGCCTACAGAGCCTATGTCCATCAGGCAGCTTGCATGTTTACATATCAGCATTGCTCCACACTGCAGTGGCATCATCACTACAAGACACTATTCACTAGGATTTGAATAAGTGCTTTCTCATGGAAAACTCTGCAGCTGACTTTTTTTTTTTAAACCCAAATTACAGTTTGAGCTTTCTGGTAAACAGATCTGTCAGTGGAACTGAATAAATTAAGACAGAACTTAACATCTAAATTTGTCCAGAAGTCACAAAGCAGTCCCAGAAGTAAAGTACTGCCGTGGTTGGGTGCTATAGAGTCAGTAGCAACTCATATGTATGCACAGAACAGAATGAAGAACCCCTGGTCCTTGGCAATCCTTACAATTGCGATATTTGCGCTCATGGGTGTAGCAATGTGCCAGCCCATCTCCTTGAGAGCCTTACTCTGTTTTGTTGACCTTTTACCTTAGCAAGTGTGATGTCCTTTTCCAGGATCTGATTCCTCCTGATAACATGTCCACCGCACATGAGATGAAGTCTCCCTCCCTCATCAGATAGATTCATCTGCTGTCTGTTCTCCCTTCAGTACATGAGGCTTTCAATATTCTTAACCAACCTCATGATTCAAATGCATCCATTTTCCTGAGGACTGCCTTATTCATTGTGTAGATCTCATGTGGATCTGAGACAATTGAAAATACTAAAGCTTGGAAATTTTATGGCTTCCGAAACCCCAAAGGTAGTTCTACTCTGTCCTCAAGGGTTGGGCTGAGTCAGAACTTACTCGGTGGCCATCAGTTTGATTCAATTTTCAGTTGGGTCAGGTGTGCCTTAGTCCTGAAAGTGATAACTACCCTTTTTAACATTCTAAAGAGACCTTGTGCAGCAGATTGGCCTCAGACAATATATCTTTGGGCTCCTTGAATGCTGCTTCCATGGGCACGGATTGTGGATGCAGTAAACAACACTCTTGGCGATTTTATCTTTTCTCTGCTTATCATTATTATTATATTATTATTAGGAATAAGTGAGCAAGCACTGAAGATATTAGGGCTCATTTAAAGTTCTTTACCAATGACTTCTTGAAAGTGTTGAAGAACTAGGCTGTGTCTCAGTCACCTCAGGTGGATGTGAAAGCTGGACACTGAGTAAGGAAGAGAGCAGAACTGATGTATTGGAGTGCCGGTGCCGGTGAAGAACACTGGGAGTCCAGTGGGCTGCCCGAAGAACAAGCAAATCTGCCTTGGGTAGAGTAGCACCAGAGTGCTCCTTAGAAGCAAGCAAGGCCAGGCCTTGTTAACATGTACTGTGGACATTTTATCAAGAGAGACCAGGTCTCGGAAAAGGATATCATACTTGGGAAAGTAGAAGGTCAATGGAAAAGAAGACTGTGAAGGAGATGGATTCACACGGTGGCTGCAACAAATAGACTCAAACAATTGCGAGGCTGGCTCAACCCCAGCCATTCGGTTGTACATAGATTGGGTCGCTATTAGTTGGAACCAATTTGATGGCCTAACCCCAAACAAAACAAAACAACAACAGCAACAGAAAAACAATGGTGATGACTTAAAAGAACTCCCTTAAAAGAATAATTTAAATCATATGATATATAATGTGCTAATTTCAATTGATATGTTGCTTTCAATTTATGATTAGTTTTTTTTGACTTCCTAGATACAGAGTGCCCTGGAATTATATTTCTACATACGCTTTCTATCATTGGCATGAAATAAGTTGAAATCTTCTTGTAGGGAATGACCAAGTGAGAGATAATTCATGGAAACTCAAATATAAAAGTGAGGTAGATCAGAAGCCGGGGGCTTCAATGACTCTTGTGAAAGGCTTTAGGGGAAGTTCATTTGATTCTTTTGTGAGTAAAGACCAAAGTGGAATCTATGAATATGTGAATAACGAACTCAATAATTTCTTGTATATGAAGTTTGCTGGGTAGCACAAATCCATAGCAATCTGCTGCTACCAGAAAGATTGGCAGTTTGAACCTACCCATTGGTTCTGGAAAAGAAAAGCCTGGCTATTGGCTTTGATAAAGACTACAGCCAAGAAAATCCTACCAAACAATCCTATTCCATAACACATAAGGTTACCAGGAATTAGTGATCAACTACACAGCAACTAATCATAAAAACAATGCTCTGGGCCAGTGTTTTTAAATGTGACCATGCATTATTGTCATGGCATGGCAGGGTTTTCAACACACATTGAGTCTCACTTTAGCTCTATTCAACTGTGGTCTTGAAAACTATTTATAAGCTCATTCTTTGGCAATCTCCGAGCATATATTTAGATGGAGAGACTGAGAAGAAGGTCAGTGAGAAGAAGGAAAATAAAGAGCATCAGGAAGAATACAAATAATAAATCAAATAGCATGAACTGTTAATAGCAAGTAAACCTAGGTAGCATAGCGATGCTGTGCTGGAGCTGGCTTCAATTGGCTCTTGACGCTGCACTTCTATTTTTGCCTCCTTGTCAGTGACTTCAATTAATAGCTTAAAATTGGTCACCATGGGGAGTATTTATATCCTCGAAGTCAGCAAATGAAACAAACTGGGACTTACCTCCCACTCTGATATGTCACTGGGTATATGGATGTCCTTTTTGCAAATCACACTCCTCCCTCCAAGAAAAAAACAACATACACAAACAAAACAAAACCCTCCTTACTATTAAATAAATAAACAAAAAGCCTTCTTAAGATTCTTTTAGTAAAGCAATTGCAGGCTGCCTGACATTTCTCTAGAAATGGGATTTGGGAAGTATTTAATTTGATAGTTAGCTTCCTGAGGGCCGGGACATCAGCCTCCTGGGGGCAGGATTATGTCTACGTTATTCACTGCTGTATCCCTAGCATGTAGCCTGGCATCAGACATATGATGAACAATGACTAAATGAATAAATGAATGAAATTCTCATTTTAAAGTATTTTATGCTATCCATGTCCTACTTTAATTTGGGATGGATGACAGCAACCAAGCAGTAGAATAAAATGAAAATACATAGCTTAATATTCTGCATGGAACTGCCATTAGCTCCTGTGGGGAGAAGATGCTTAGCAAATGGAAAGCATAAGGTGCAGAATTAATCCCATCTTAACCTCAGGAAATGCATAAGGGAGGAACATTCACATTACTGATTACACACTGGTACCTGACAGATAGAAATGAGATAATAAGTAGATATTGACTTCTGTTGAGGTGAACATCAAGATCTATTGACCTGAGAGGTAAATATTGACCGAGGTGAAGTCAAGGTCAATATTTGCCTCAAAGAACAGGAAATCTTAATGTTCACCAATATATAAAGGTTATATGTGAATTTTTACATATATTTTCTAGGCAAAACATGAAAGCTCAAGAAATTCACAAAACAGTCTGTTTTCAAAGCTTAAATTCCATGTAAACTACAACCTTAAAAAATGAGATTTTCTTCATTGTCAACTTTTGCTGAGTTTGTAGTTAAGAATTTGATACGGTATGATCCTGGTGCAGCCAACATTAACAAGAGTTAACAGAACTCCAATCATGCCTCAGGAGCACAGAAAGAGCATCTTTCCTAGTCATCATGGTTACTAGTGACATTTTCTCATGACTTTCTTTCTATAACAACACATCTTAATCACAGAATTCTAAGATGTTAAACCTTGGGTGTTCAATTTATCATTATATTCTAATCTATAAGGAGGCTTTAAAAATCTTGGGAAGAAATTCCATCGTCTTTTAATTCCATTCTTCTATATAAAAAAAATTGAAGCACCTTTGTCTAACCTGTCTTCAAATTGGACTCTATCAAAAGATAATCCAGGGCAGGTAAACCCTGGTTTCTATGGATCTCTAAGTGAAGTATTCTGTAGATTCCATTGGTGAGAAAAGAAGGAATGGTGTGTTGAGGAATTGGAGCATCTTAATTGTCCTACAATCCCCAGTCCCTTGGAGAAGCACCCTATACTATCACTGGGAATGTGAAATCATCTGGAACTGAATGTCCAACGACTGCCAGGTTCCACAGTAACCGTTCCCATGGGAGTACCTTCTTCACAGAGCTCAGTGAATCCTTTCCCCTCCTAGGTTATCACACCTTGTGTGGTCTTCTTAGCTGCCACCACGCTGGCCATACCTCACACTGATCCTGTGAACAACACCGGGAATCATGGTCCAGCATTAGGCCATCTCTATGATGACGCGTTGTGAATTGCATGGCTGTGATACATAGAGTTTCATTGGATGCGTTTTGACATCAGATTTCTAGGTCTTTATCCCTGTCCCATTTGAGTCTGGAAGCTTCTTGAAACCTTTAAGCATCATAACAACACAGTTCTCCACTGCAAGATGAGTGGTGGTGTCCTGTGGGGCTCACTGACTGGGAATAGAATGCAGGTGAGCATTCTACCAGTGAACCACCAGTGCCTTACTTTATTGGTACAAAACTCAAAACCAAACTCATTGCCATCAAGTTGATGCTGACTCATAGTGACCCTACAGGACAGGGTAGAACTACCCCATGTGAGTTTTTGAGACTCTGATTCTTAACAGGAGTAGAAAGCCCAGTCTTTCTACCTGGAAGTGGCTGGAGGTCTCAGACGTCTGACCTTGGGTTTAGCAGCCAGACGTGTAACCACTACACTACCAGAGCTCCTTCTATTGGCATCGGCCTTACTTAATATTGAGCAATTTGAATAGAAGTCTCCTTGCTTAGCTTCCTTTGCTGTGTGATCCCTGTTTCTCCACAACCAAATGTGTAGACCAGGAAACAAAAAGAAAGCTCTCAAAGGTGAAGAAAATTCCTTACAGTTGCTGTTGAAATGTCAGTGCATTTCAAAGACATACATCATGTCTCGGGGCACTTGCAGTTGCTCTGCGCTCTTTTTGGGTAAAGGCAATGCCCATGCCTCTGGTTTCTCTTACAACACTCAAGGCAGTACTGAAAGGCAGAAGACATTCAATAAATAAGAGGCAAATGACTAAAAGAGAGAGTGTAGCAAGAGCTCCCCTCAGCATCTTCTTCCTTAGGCTCACCTGATATCTCCGAGCATTTGCAGAAGTCTCGCGAAGATGGGCTCAACAGCCTATGACCCAAAGCGAAGCTTTAAATACCCACGCCCACGCCCTCACCGGAGAACCTCTAATGTATGCATCGCCTGATTTTCATACATGCTGATTGCATGGCGATTTATTCCACAAGTGCCGAGGAGAAGAGTCACCCCTGGACTAAATGTGAAATCTTTATTCTCACCAATGTCTAAATCATTGTTTTCTCGCCACCGAGATCATGTGGCACACATTATTAATAGCTCTGGTCTCTCCACCACTTGACACAGCGCTCCAGCTGTCATCCTGTTCCCTGGCTCGTATGATTCTTGCACTGGTGAAGTGCCAGGCCTGGGCCCAGCCCATCAGTCACTGTCACCCACCACCCAGTGATGAATAGCCCAGACGTTGCCGTGGCGAGGCCAGGGCTCTGATTCACACACGCCTGACTTTTACCAACTTCAGCACGCCAGCTGAGGCCTATCCCAGCTGAGGAAGGCAGCAGTGACCTGGAAATGGCACCGCCTCTCTGCTCCCCAACTCTCTCGCGGCCCCTCCCCCCTCAGATTAGTTAAAAATGAAACAAATCCTAATGTGATCATGTCACTAATTATGCATTTAATTCAGTTATAAGGAGCTAATGGCTCCCTCAGTGACAGCTTTTACTGCTAAAAGGCAATTCATTCCTGAAACGGAGAAATCTAATTACACGAAATGCTTCATCCTAATCCTTTCAAAGAATAATCTTATTTGTAGACATTAACATCCCAGATGCTGCTGCTGTTTGTCCATTATGACAGTGTTTGTCCTGAATAATGTATAAATAGCTCTTTCTGGACAGTTGCATGTCACTAAATCAATACAATTTGCTGCCTTCTGTTACATTAAGTCGGCCTGGGCAGGCTGGAGAAAATTAACCTTTTGTTTTCCTCCCCTCCCCCCTTCTCTAAGGGCCTTCAGAATTAGAAATGGGAAAGGATCAAAGAGGCCTGAGAGTGGGGATGAAACGGGGGACACTGGAGACAGAGAGAGAGAGAGAGAGAGAGAGAGAGAGAGAGAGAGAGAGAGAGAGAGAAGCAGGTACCAAGAAATCTGCTAACAGCTGAGGGGGAAATGTCACTCTCCAAATGCCATGCCGTGAACCACAAATGCAACATGGGAAAGAATGGTGAACGTCTGTGAAGGCTATTTTGTAATTACTCCAGACGTGTGGATCAGAGCATCTCATATATAGTCCTTGGTCTTGGGCCCGTAATTCTAAATGTGTAATGGTGTTGAGTTATAACAGAGAGAGTCCATGGGGCTGGTAAGAAGGAATTGTACTTACATGTCAGTTGACCATCATATCCTTTCTCAGAATTCCATCAATAAGGACAGAATTCAAGGTGTTGCATAACGAATGACGTACATTTGTATCATTTATGGTTAAGTCAAGGATGTGCACAGAAAATTTCATGTAATTCACTCCGCCTTGTGGACAAGGCATCAGGTTAAACCAGTTGGATTCATGTGTGTCAGAGTGCAATTGTGTCTCATAGGGTTTTTAATGGCTCTCTCCTGCCCCACCCCCAATTATTTAAGAAGGAGATTTCCAGGCTTTTCTTCCAAGGCACCTCTTGTGTACTTGAATGACCTATCTTCCAGTTAAAAGAGAGTGGGTTAACTGATTAGAGTGTGTTAACACCACCTGGGGATTTCCGATGTGCAGGGATCCATTCTGGATGGGAGGAAATGAAGGTAAATGTAGAACTCAGTCCTACGTCTTGGTTAGAGGGGCGTGGTTCCATACATGTACCGCGGCTGGCTCTGGACACACTGGGCCTCAGATTATTCAGGAGGCTTTCCTAGAAAGTGGTCTTTAATTTTTCATTTTACAGTGGTCCCATAGCATGTGCATGAGCACACACAACAATTACATAGAGAGGCACTGCTTCATATATGAAATGTAGGTGGGTGGGTTTAAAAATATAATATGCAAGTACAATTGAAGTTCTAAATGCTACGTACTCTTTTCCGATGATTAGATCAGAGGTCTACAAACTTTTTTTCTGCAAAAGGCCAGATCCTTTGTATTTTAGGCTTTGCAGGCCGCCCACTCTCTGTCACCATTACTCAAGGAGCGCAAGAATAGCGACAGTACATAGTCAATGGGGTGTGGAAAGGGTGGCAGGGCGGACTGGGTCTGCAGGCTGGTAAGTGCCAAATCTTGGAAGTAGATAACAATACTGAGGAGAAGAAACTAAACTGGGAAATTCTACTTGCTTCGTACATTTTATCTTTGTTTCCTTCACAGTGAGCTTGTGCTTCCAGTCTGCTCTTTGTTTTTAAAATAATCTTATCATTATAATATAGAAATCTGCCTCCCTACAAGCCCGTTGTTGTGAACTCCCATCCATGGTGACCTCACCGCAACAGAACAAAATAGGCCTGGCCCTCAGCCATTCCACGATTGGTCTCAGAATGGGCCATTGTGATCCGTGGGGTTTGCTTAGTTGACTTCCTGGAGCCAGGCCTTTCTTCCCAGTGTGTCGGGGTCTGGAA
This sequence comes from Tenrec ecaudatus, assembly GCF_050624435.1. Lineage (NCBI taxonomy): Eukaryota > Metazoa > Chordata > Mammalia > Afrosoricida > Tenrecidae > Tenrec > Tenrec ecaudatus. Next base: position 138,939,930 of record NC_134532.1, read on the forward strand.
GCTTCACCGAAACTTGCCCAGTCTCGTACCAACATGCAAACCACCATTACATTGGCCAGGACTCTCACCTGAAATTCCTCCATAAAAAAAGAAAAATACAAGCTGAAATGAAACTCCCTACTGTTGAGTCGATGCCGACTCATAGTGACCCTATAAGACAGGGTAGAGCGTTTGCGACTCTCGGAGACTGTAACTTTTTAAGGGAGAGAAAACCCACTCTTTCTCCTAGGGAGCAGCTGGTGGTTCCAAACTGCTGACTTTCTGGTTAGCAGCCAAACACGTAACCTGAGATTCCACAGAGAAGGCAGACTTCTACCACTGAAGGACCATTGACTCCATACAGGTGAGAAAGCCATTGCTGTCCAGCTGACTCTGACTCACAGTGACCCTGTAGGACAGCCCCTACGCAGCTTACAAGGGTGTGCATCTTTAATGAAGCAGTCTGCCACAGTAGAGAGACTGGTGGGTTCAAACCACCAAACTTTCAATTAGCAGCCTAATGCTGTAACCACCTGGGTGCCTTGCATGCAACTGGGAGAAGTTCATAGATAGAGATTGCTGCAAATTACAGCAAAACTGACGAAGGGAAGTGACTGAGAGAGGGTGATGTTCTCCTTGACTTCCGTGTGAATTGTATTGAATTCACTCTGGCTTTTTTTTTTTTAGATCTATTGGCTATCATTCAGATTCATAGCTACACCATTGCCTGGTGTGTGTGTGTGTGTGTGTGTGTGTGTGTGTGTGTGTGTGTGTGTGTGTACATGAGCATGCCAGGGATGTAAGGAAGAAAAAGGGATATAATAGAGCTATAGATAAAAGTTTGCTTTAGCATTTTTTTTCACTAAAGAAAACATTCCCTCTAAGGCAGGACTAGTTTTTTTGTTTTGTTTTGTTTGTGTTTCACCTATTTTTATTAAATTAAAAAAAATAAATCATTTTATTGGGGCTCATACAACTCTTATCACAATCCATACATACATCAATTGAGTAAAACACCCTTATACATTCGTTGCCCTCATCATTCTCAAAATTCACCTTCAACTTGGGTTCCTGGAATTAGCTCAGTTTCCTTTCCCCCTTTTCCCCTCCCTCCTTCTCCCCCCTCCCCAATGAACCCTTAATAGTTTATAAATTATTATTTTATGTTACTTTACACTCCCCTCACCCACCTTCCCATTGCCCATCCCCTAAAGAGGAGGTTACACATAGATCCCCGAGATCGGTTCTCCCTTTCTACACCCCCTTCCCTCCCAGTGTCACCACTCCTACCGCTGGTCCTGAGGGGTTCATCCAAGGCAGTACTAGTTTTAAAGGAAATTTAGGTCTGAGAAACACCAAACCACTGCACTGTGCTACAGTGTCATCTTTAAGATGTTCCCAAGGACAGTGGTATCCTTCAAGGAGAATAAAAAGATCGAGACAGACCGAGATACAGGTAAAGTTTAGGGTATGGATATATATATACGGTGTTTCCTGCTCAAGCTCACACTGCACACTGAATGACATCAGATAATATCTGACACAGATGATTTCCCAATTATTCCAAATCCTGCCTCATGGGCTTACTTAGAGACCCAGAGGTGGACCATAGAGCTATGTGCAGGGACTTTCTTTTGATATAGCCCTCTAGCCAACGATGGGCAACAAGCAATGTCTAAAGTTTGCTCTGAGAGCAAGAATCAAAGACCCAGAGAAATGACAGAAAAATAGAGTGTTCACGACTGCCTTTTGGCAACACCTGGGCATGAGAAAGAGGGAGAGAGAGAGAGAGAGAGAGAGAGAGAGAGAGAGAGAGAGAGAGAGAGAGAGAGAGAGAGAGAGAGACCTTTGGATGAGTCCAGAACTTTCTTTTTGCATTTTACTTAGCTATTTAGCTTGCATTATAGTACTTCACTCTTGGGCTAACATGTAATTTTTCTTACCTTTTCCCCATTTCTATAAAATATATGCCACATGATGTATTTTTGAAAGTAAATTTATGCATGGCGTTATTAAGTTCATTCTTGGGGAAGACTTCTGGGTCCAGTTCTTATAATAGCTTCTTCCAAGAGGAACATAGGAACATGGGGACGACGGCAAAGGACCGTGCAGTGTTTCCTTCTGTTGTGCATAGTGCTGCTATGGGTCGGAACCGACTCTACGGCACCTAACATCAAGAACAAGAGGAAGCCTTGCTTTCACTTATCTTCTGATTCTGCATTGCTTAGAGTCTGTGCAATGAAGAAGCCATTATTACCAAATCCTTGGATTTGCAGCTTCTACATTATCATCCTTTTTTTTTTTTTTAAAAAAAAGGTTTTCCTCAGTCAAAATGGCCATATTAATAACCTCCTTTGCTACTCGGAACATGAAAATTTAGAAGTAAAGTAAACCTATCAGTCAACGCAGATGTTAATCTCAGGTAACACACTCCATTCTCCAAGAACAGGCAGGAGTTCTCCAGTGGTAACGAGGGACTTTGTGGAAGTGGTTGAGATGCAGAACAGAAAGTATTATTTCAGGAAAGTAATTTATTTGGGGTGCCCCTTTAAGGCGTTCGGGGCCAATGTCACCGAAGAGGGCTCAGATTAGCTGATCTGGTTGATTGGGCCTTAATCCATCACTGCTTGAGCCCCCTCAAATGTGTTATCACCAGGGATTTGTCTGGCTACATATGATTTCACACATCTGTCATCTAAATCACAGATCCAAATGCAAAGTCCAGCACTAGGAAACGTCACAGGCATTTGTGAAAATCCTTGGAGGAACTTGGGACCATAAATCAATGGATGGATTACAGTTCAATAGTATGACCTTCTCATTTATGATGAAATGATGTTGTTCACATGAATGCTTGGGTTTTATGGTGATGAAGCTATAAAGATATGCCCTGGAGTAAATCTCTGGGGCTCTTCTTTAGACCCGTCACTAACTCCAAGATAAAGATGCCCTTTTTAATTAAGACCAACCTGAAAAAATAAGCAAGCAAGATCAAAGGTTATTTGACACTAATTTTGTTCTTTTTAGTTTGAATAGCAGTAGAAGACACGGTAATAGAAGCAAATCAAGACTACTATCAGCGGGCACGGTGGGAAGAACTTTTTGTCTGTCATCATGATCTCAGGAGATGCTCAGAGAGAGAAATCATGTGCCAAGCACCACGGTTGTGGGGAGTGGCCAAGCGTCGCTTTCTCCCAGGTGTACACACCTCTGGCTTTGTACTTTCTTTTTGGGGGGTCTTTTAATTAATTTATTTTTAATAATCATTTTACTGGGGGGGCGTCTTACAACTCTTGTTACAATCCATACATCAATTGTATCCGACATATTCATACACGTATTTCATCATTCTTTTCTAGACATCTCCTTTCTATTGAGCCCTTGGGATCAGCTCCTCCTTTTTTCCCCTCCCTTCTCCCACCCTTCACCCCTTGTGGCCCCTTGTTCTTTACGACAGGCTTATTAGAACAAGAAAAAGAAAAAGGTTCTGTCGAGTTTGTCTACATAAAGAACAAAATGAGAGGCAGCGTTTTCCAGCTATGTCCCATAAAGTGAGAGTTTTGTCCAATCATCGATTCTATCTGTTGCGTCTGGGAACTGCAGCAAACACTCGTGTTCCTGAGGGTCGGTTCCTCCCAGGCATGGCAGGCTCTTCCTTCACTCCCTGCTCGGGCCTCTTCCACCAGCGGGCCGCAGCCACCGGTGCTAAGGAAGAATGCCGATGGACCTAGAGCAGAGGTTCCCAAACGCTCCCTTTCCAGAAAAAGAGCTACCCAACACCCCGCCGGCAATAAAACCGTGTGCACATAGCCCACAGTCCAGGACAGGTAAGTGTAGGTATCTGGTTTTAAAGCTACCCCCTGCCCGCCCCCTTCCCCTCCCCCACCCACCGTGGGTTCAGTGCCTTCCAGTGGGCACGCGGGTGTGTGTGTGTGTGTGTGTTATTTCGCACTTTGGGAAACGCTGTCCTAGGGTGAGGAGTCCTTGCGTGGTGCAGAGTTAACACACTTGTCTGCCAACCAGCCTGTTGGAAGTTTGAATCCATCCAAGGGACATTTGAGACAAACGGCCTGGCAATCTGCTTTCTCCAAATCAGCCCTGTGCACACATACTCTGAGCACAGACCTCTCGCCCACAGGGAGTCCCCACGAGCGGCGGCAGTTCCAAGCCAACGGGACGGGTTTCTTTTTGGTGGGACCAGGGGCTAGAGCAGCAGTGTATCCCTCAAGCCTCCTTGGAGATGACGCGTTAGCTGCAAAGACCTTCTAATAATGCCCCACGAGAAGCGAATGTGCTCTGGAAAAGAAAACTACATCAACCAAGAGCCACCCCTTGAGCTGATCCCGGCCGTTTCAGGCCGCCGTCTGGGCTTCCCTGGAGGGCGGCTGTAGAAGACCTCTTCTGGGACTTATGGAATAGTTTTCATGCTCTTAGCTATCACTCCTGTGAGCAGGGAGATTCATCTCTTTGATATTTGCCATAATTGGGAACTTAAAATTTTTCTTGTTTCAGACCAGATGGTGGCAGGTTGAGGAAATCTCCATGTATTTCAGGTTCATTTCTTTGGTTTAATATTTGAAATTCAAATGTAAAAAAGAAAACCCGACGATGATTTTGGGGGGCTTTGATTTGCCATCGAAAGGTCTTGTCTTTAATTACAGTAACTAACATTTATTGAGCCTTCATAGGTTCCGGGCACTGTGCTAGGTGTTTGATGTACATTACCTCATTTGTATAGTGTGCAACTCCATGATGTGGCTATATCCCTATCCTTATCCCTATCCCGTGTTAGAGATGCGTAGACTGAGGCAATGATAGGATGTGTCGTTTGTCCAAAGATAGACACCAGTTAAGTAATAGGTCCAGTACTGATACTCAGGCCTGGCTAAGTTCAAAATCCTTTCTCTGTTAACATCATTTTGGCTTTCAATGCCCGAGAGAAGCCATGCATGTGAAAAGATGAATATTGAAAGTGAATGGTGTATGTATGGATTGTGATAAGAGTTGTATGAGCCCAATAAAAAGATTTATTAAATTAAAAAAAAGAAATTGAATGGTAAGGTTGATAGAGAATGTTTAGCTGAGAGAAAGCTTGGAGACCCTTTACTCCCTCTATTTCCCTGATAGATAAACCAAGGCAGGAGATTGTGTCAGTGTGGCCTTAGTCACTGATGTTAATTCTACTACCTAGTCACACCAATTGCTTGGCACAAGACAAAAATATTGACTAACCAAATTTTTAACCTTTCAACTGGCGATTAAAGTGGTCTAACTTGAGACCAAGGATCAAGATCACAAAATGAATACACTGCACAAATATCATTCAAACTGAATTTCTGACCCCATGTTATGTATATGTAATACTTACACTATTGAAAGTATCACCATCTTCCCCTTGCTCTTTGATTTAAACCAGAGTTTACACAATAGCAGATAACTGGACTAGAGACAGCCTAAGTAGGTTTCACCTTTCAGGGCTTTCAAACCACAAGGCTGCAAGAGTCCCTTAAAAATGGGCAAACATTGCGATTTCCCCCCAGGCTGTCTGCGGAGTGGCCACCCCCTCTTACATAATCAGCACACTAAATCCACCCACTTTGTCAGATCGCACTTGTAGTCATAAGTCTGAGGGTGTGGGCAGACTGCAAGCGCTCACCATCTATGGAGAAAGGATAGTCCAAGAATCCTTCTTTACATGTTCCACTCTCTCCTCTGAAAAGCAGTCAGGAACTTCCACCCTCATGATAAAGTAAAATCAGATCAGCCCCCGCAGGCCCTCACCTCTTCTTCCTCTAGAAGACAATTGTTATCGGGATGGATTTAAGAGACAGAGTGCACACATCTCGGCGTTCAGTTCTTGGATTGACCTGACAGTGCCGGCATTTATGAAAGGCATTGCTTGACCTGGACACCCAGGCAGTTTGATGGAGAGGCTATTGACAGGGAATCAACTTGAAAGCCCCAACACGCCTTTTCCAGAGTCACTTTTCATATTGCGAGTGCAATTCACACATATTTGCACTGCGGCACCATCGGACATTGTGAGGAAGCCAGGACACCTGGGACTCAGATGCGAGGGGGAAAGAAAAGGAAGTTATTTTATGTTGTTCAATAAAGTTATATTATTAGCTTTGTGATAGACTAATTCATAGACTCTGCAGAAGACAATTATGAACTAATGGCTTGGGATTCATAATTTGAGTTAAGAAATATATGTAACTTTAGCTGATGGATTCAATTTGCAATTCATTGGGTATTTTGTACATTTGCCCAGACTCTCTAATTCAATAGGCTTAAATAAGGAAACAAAAACTTCTCTAATCATTTTAATAACATTCTCTTCTACAAAATTTCAGGTCATTTGTGTCTAGAAGGGACATCAGCAGCTAACTGCACTGTCACATTAGTTCGAGGTAGCCTCCAAGCTAAACTGTGCTGCCCAAACCTATCTATTTGAGGCTCTCCTCACCATGAAACCATTTCCAGGATGGTCTCTGCTTAGTTTTCTTTCTCTCTTTGGTTCTGCTCATTTTCTTTTGTCAGATAGAATTTTAGACGGAATTTATTTATCTGCCTAATTTAGGATGAAATCACTGCTTTTTGTTTTATCAAAGAATAGGAAGCTAGATAGATAGCTTGGGGACAATGTGGGGCTGAATTCAGATTAAAGATGGAAGCATCCACTGTTAATCCACATTGTGCTGAGAGAGTTGGAACAATCGAGAGACCCAACTCTTTAGATGTTAGAAATAGAGACATGGAAATATTGCCCCTCCTGGCCAACTCAGGTTCAGGACTCCTGAAATTGGCAGCTGTTTACATCATTTCGTGGAATTCAAATCATTCAAGAACAGCTCATAGAATGCTAGAATTGGAAGGGAATGTGTTTCTAACATCATCCACTACAGGTAACTAAACTCTGGCCCAGGGTGCTTAAATTAGGAGGTTGAAGTAGGTAGCTGTGAAAAGATTCCTGATATGTCCATCATGCCTGCTGCTTCCATGGCTGACTTGACGATGTGTTGTTGACTTGCTGCATAGCCTTGGCTTCATCCCTTACTCATTTATTATCTAATATAATATGCATGCAACGGAATCAACATTTGAAATCAGATCCTCTGCAGTTATTTCCAAGAGCCCTAGGTGTTTAGTTAGGTGTGGAGCTCTGATTGTGAAATGGGTTAATCCCTGGGCTGCCAACCCAAAGATTGGCAGTTTGAACCCACCCAGACCCTCCACGATGCTATCTGTTTTGTCTGTTTCCATAAAGACTTACAACCAAAGAAACCCCATGTAGCAGTTCTACTCTATCTTATATGGCTGCGATTAGTAGGAATTGGCTCAATGACATGGGTTTTAAAATATGTAAGTGGACAGACAGGCCTGATGGTGTACAAGCAGGAGCATTAGCCACTAGCAGAAGATGGGAGGAAGAAAGGAATGTGCGTTTGGGGGGATGAATACCTATTCTGGCCACCCAGGGTAGGAAATCCACCTGCACCACTTGCCATTAAACAGTCTTAAACTTAGGTACTGAGATAGTTAGTTTATTGTGCCAGCCTGGCCGATAAACACATGTGGGATTAATTGAAGGGCGGAGAGATAAATGGCTCATGAGCCTCGCCTTTCTTATCTCTGGCTCTTTGATCATCGGACCAGTGTGCGACTGCCTTGCTTGTTCTGTGCCTCAATTTGCAAGCTACGTTACCCGTGGGACACCTAACCTGAGAACTGTGTCGCTGTAATTTGAGGTCCCTTTAAGACTTGCTTTGCCAGAGAATTGGAATATACATCTTTGGAGCTGGGGAGTGACGGTTGGTGACCTGGTTGACAGTTGGCGACCTGCCTTGCTGTTTGCTCCCTGTGCTGGGATAGCCTAGCTCTCTCTCTACAGAGGACTACCTGGCGGCCCTCAAGACTTGAAGGACTGCCAGTGTCTCATAACTCTCTCACAGGAGTGAGTTGCACTGAGCCATTTGTACTGCTTTGTAATTTAACTGTTTATTTCTTGTATCATATATCTATCTGTATATAATTTAACAGTTCATTTCTTGTGTTATCTATCTTTATATATATGTATGTATATATATATATATATACATATATATATAATTATCAGCAATCTGGTTTTCTTGCTCTAGAGAACCCTGTCTAACACAGGAACTATGATCTAACACAGGAACTATGATCAGGAACACGTAGTTAATTAATGTGTTTCCAATTGATCACCAAGTAACTCAGTCTTTTTAAGGGTCCCTGGGACCCTGCAGGTCTCGGCACATCCATAACTACATTCTCTTCCCGACATCTACTGTGTTTCTGAGCAGATAGGCGCAGGCTTCTCATTAGAGCGGCTTCTCCTCAAGAAGGAGGCACTACCACCAGAAGCTGGCGCTCTTCCCTTAGGCAGAAGAAGGCCTGTCAGGAGAGGGCAGGAAGGCGTGGGTTCTGCGTTCATCCTAAGAATGGAAATACTCTTCCATCTAGTAGAAGAAATAAAGTAAAATATTGGGTGCAGGCCTAGGCAATGTTTCATTCTGTTGTGCATAGTGGTGCTATGGTCTGGAACTGACTCAATGGAACCTAACAAGAACAACAACAGCCAAGCTTAAAAACTCACTCCTTGTCATCAAGTCCATTCTGATTCATCCCGACCCCAGAGGACAGAGCAGAACCGTGAGTTTCTGAGACTGGACCTCTTTATGGGACTAGTGTGCCTCATCCTTCTCCCTCAGGGTGGCTGGTGGTTTTGAACTGCTGACTTTGTGGTTAGCAGCCCACTTGGTAATCCACTAAATAACAGGGTTCCTGGAAAGAAAGAAAGAAAGAAAGAAAGAAAGAAAGAAAGAAAGAAAGAAAGAAAGAAACAGAGAGCCTCAAGTCATTGAATTCATGCTGACTCATAGGGATCCGACACAGGGTTTCTGAGACTGTACATCTTTATGGGAGCAGAGAGCTCAGATGTCCCCCATTGATTGGTTGGTGCTTCTACCTTCAGCCTGATATTAGCATCACAAAGCTTAGCCCACAGTGCCACCAGGGCTCCTTTAACGATATCTTTCTAATTTGTAATTCCTATTGAGTGATACTTTCTAAACATTTGCTTATGAAGTGGAATCTGGATATCTACCCATGCGATACAAAGTAAGCCTTATATCAAATTTTGGGAATGGTGGCTTCTGGAGGACTCCTGGCAGCTTGCAAGTTAAATTTACAAGTTCCTACCTCAGGGGAATTCTGTGTCCTCACACCCATGAATTAAATCACTCAAAAACAGGATCTAAAGCCATCATTAGGCCTGGATCTGCCATTTAAGTTTCTAGCGAGCTTTGCCTCTATCTGCCATGGAGACATTGGCTATTCGGTTTTAGGATTCTTACTTTTAATGTGGGAGACCTGGGTTCTATTTCCAGCTAGTGCATCTGATGCATAACCACCACCTGGACCCTGAGTAGAGGCTTGTATGTTTCTATGCTACTGTACAAACTGCAGTAGAGCTTCCAGACTAGCATGGACTAGGAAGAAAGGACTGGTGGTCTACTTTTCAAAGTTTGCTAATGAAAATTCTATGGATCACAGTGCTATTAACTGTAACTGATCATGGGAATGGTGAAAATTTTTGCACTTATACATAGGATCACCGTGAGTTGGAGTCAACAACAACAACTAATAATAATAACAACCCCTGTCACTAACCAACTACGCAAGCTCAGGCCAACCATTAACCTACTGATTGCTTCCCATCTAATGATGGGTTTGTGAGGGCTACATGCCATCAGGTCTGCAAAATACTTTGAAAATTCTGAAGTTTTAACTGACAGAAAAAGCATTAAGTATTCAGGAGATATGTTTTGTTTCATTGGCCTTAGAGCGCTACTGAAGTTTGAAGCCTGGTTTGCATGGGAGCCATCCAGAGAAGACAACAACCAGCATTTGCATAGCACATGCAGCCTTCTCCACACCTAGCCACCGACAGAAGAACAACCTCAACAAGGACACTTCAGAGGCCTCCGGAAGAGGGGCTCCTCCTTTCAGCAAGGATGGTCAGACAGTTCTTTTGATTCCTTGTCCCCGGGCTCTGTGAAAAGTCAGCGTCAGCCTGCGAGGTCAGGCCACCAGGTTTGCCAGGCTTCCGAGAACCGCCACCCCTCCATCATTGTCAATAAGCAAGATGGAGAGACCTGTACATCATTTCATTTACTATTGCAATGATTACATAGCTCATTGCCTTCCCATTGTTTCAGTGATGGATTTAATTAACTTCCAATTAATCATAGAGGGTGATATTTAATGCTCAGCCCAGCACTGAGCACAGTGTCACAGACCAAAGAATATATCCTGAAGGCTTCAGTAATCAAGAGGTCATGGAAGATAGATGCTCTTCAGTGAAGGAGAGGGAAGGAAGATAAATCTGTGTGTCCAGACCACTCTGGCTAACTCTTTTAGGATAATTGTTTTGCATCCAAATGATAACTTTCTATGAGACCCAACCATGCACAGCACAGGAGAGATAGATGGAAAGAGAAAGAGATAATAGGGTTACAATATGGAGAATTCACTTGGCTGTAATTCCCATCTGATGCCAACCAGAATGAACTCACCAGGGACTTCTGCTTGGCTCTGCGAGAGTGCGTGTGCTCTAGAGAGCCTGGGTTAGGACCTTATGCTGAAGAGGCACTCCGCAAACCTTAGTTCAATGAATGCGGAAGGAGGCCCTGTGCTCTGGGTTAGGCAGCTTTTTGTTCTTGTCCATCACAAAGGGATGCTGATATTTTTCTCCTGCTATGACAACATGTCTTTCTGCCTTTTGTTTCTCAATAAAAGGCTGTGTGTCTGAGCGATGGACGACTTTGGTCCCTGGGCCCTGCAGCGGGTTAGTCAGACCCTATACTATTGTCACTAAGAGAATATGAGCCACATGCCAGACGTTCCTCAGACTACAATCCAGGTGCCCAAATGTTTTTAATGACCTGTGTAAGAATTTCATAAGAAAAGATAAGAATTTCATAAGAAAAGATGCCAGGAGTTGCCTGAATACTATGTAATTGTAAACAATTATTGAGATAGCTGTTTAACTCACTGAACACAAAAACACACTGAAGGAACTGGGCTATACTCTTCAGATTTACATTTACATTTAGGCAATAGTTTGGTTAAAAAACATTAATTCAAATTAATGAATTATTCATTCTTTCAGCATTCATCTGTTCATCCATGTATAACTGTGTACAGAATCCTGTTATAATAGTAATTTCTAAATAATTTCAAACAATGTTCAGGTCAGTAGAATCTTAGGAATAAAAGAAAGTACTCAAACTGAACCATGAAGCCATTGTTAACTTGACTGAGAACTTCCTGGAAATGCACAGCTACCTTTAAAGCAGATGTGATTAGAGTCATTCACCCCCCTGGTATTAGATGAAAAGTCCTCTGACATGTGTATATTCCTTGGAGAATTGTACAGGCCTCTTAAAGGGGTCTCATGATAGCAGAAAAGTTAGGAATGTCAGACTTACAACCTCTTACCCCAAATAAGTACATCCACATCCCTGTGCTAATTCACATGAAATATGGCATTACTAATCAACTTGGTAAATTTACAGAATCTTTGATTCTTACAAAAGTAAAATGTGACTTTGGATCGGTTAGCTGTAACATAAATTGTTTTAGATAATTGTTCGTGCTCCCTAATAATAGTTCAATGATAACTAGTCAGCATAGGCTTTTAGATTAAGGTACATGTAACCCAGGCTTTGGGGTTGCTGTTCTCTGCATATCCCAGTAGAACTGTACCCAATGAATTACACATTAATGGCTTAATGTGGGTTGTCGGAGTGTGTGTACGTGCACATCGAACCACGCAGCTCTCTGGGAATCACTTGAGAGAGCGATGAATGCAAGGGGGCAGGGTGGTCAGCCCCATTCGTTTTACTGCAAAAGCCACGAGTCAAATGCGGAATGAAAGGCACATTCCTTGTTTTATGATGGAGATAGCCCCCTTCACTTTACAGTGAACAAATTGGAGATGGAACAAGAATGAACTCTTGTATCATCTACCTGCCCTTCCAGTCAAGAGGTTGACATCTGAGCAAGGCCCAGAGATTACAGTCATGACCCAGTGTAAAAGAATGAGAGACGTTTGCCACTTGTGTTGCAATTCTGGTCATAAAAATGCATTAAGCTTGGCTTGAGTTTCTGTTCTCCTTGCAAGTGTCATCGTGGGAGAGCGGAATCAGGAGGAGCCCCAGGGAATTCCCTGGGATATTTCACAAAATCTACCTGTTTGCTCCTTGCAGCTGAGGTTCTGAGCACTTTCTCCCTTTGATCTGGGGAAGCCCCTGGCTGCATGGACTCATTCTAACTCATAATGGCACTATTGGGTAGAATAGAACAGCCCCCAAACATTCCCAAGGCTATAAATCTTTATGGAAGCAGATCTTCCTTTGCTGAGGGGCAGGGGGGTTTGAACCTAATCTATTGATTAACAGCCGAGTACTTTAACCCCAGTGCCACTGGGGCCTCTTGCTAGTGTGAGGCAACTGTTGTTGTGAAGTGTCTTTGAGTCAGCTCCGATTCATGTGCAAAGAAATAAGACGCTGCCCCATCTCACAACCCACTCACAATGGTTATGTTTGAGCCATTGCTGCAGTCACCGGCGCCAATCCATCACACTGCGGGTCTTCCTGACCCTTTCCTTTCCCAAGCAGGATGTCATGTTTCAGGGACTGCTTTCTCTTAATAGCATGTCCAAAGTACATGCGACAAAGACTTAACCATCAGTGAATCTAAGGAGCATTCTGGTTGTACTTCTTCCAAGACAGTTTGTTTTCTTTTTCATTCGTGTGGCAATATTCTCTGCCAACACCATGGTTTCAAGTCACCAGTTCTTCTTCGATCTGAGGTAACTGAAACCACCATGACTTCCTTGCGCTGTAATGTACCCCGGGCAATATGTCCTTAGATTTCTTGACGGCTGCTGCCTCCAAGAGTGTCGAAGGAGAATCTAAGTAAAGTGAAATCTTCGACAACTTCAATCTTTTCTCCATTTAACAAGATGTTGCCTGTTGGTTTAGTTGTGAGGATCTTTGCTCACATTGAGTTGTAATGTATATCGAAGGCTGCAGTCTCTGATCTTCATCAGTAAATGCTTCCAATCTCCTTCCATTTCAGCAAAGCATGGGCGTGTGATTTCATATCACAAGTTATTAGTGAGCCACCCTGCGATCGTGATGCCATGGTTGCCTCAAATGACTCAGATTCTCAGATTATTTGCTAAGATTGCAGAGAGGAGACGTGTGGTGAGAGGATACAGTCATGATGCTCTCTTTTCCTGATTTTGAACAAGGCAGTAGAACTGTGCTGCTTGCTTAATGTACAGGTTTTGTTTGAGCACAAAGAAGCATGCAGAAATTTTCATTTTTCCGAATACCATCCACGGTTTGTTATGATCCACACAGTTGATTGTCCTCGCAGAGTGAAAAGAACACAAGTAAACCCCTTTCTGATCGTCACTGCTTTCAGTCAGGGTTCTCTGACGTCAGTCATGCTATTCCTTGCTTCACATTTTCTTCTAAATCTGGCTGGAATTTCTGGCAGCTCCTTGTGGATGTAGTGCTTTTCAGCAGCTCGGACTTCTTCCTTCAATCTCATTCGTTCTTGATCGTACACTACCTCTTGAAGTAGTTAAATGCTGATCAATTCTTTTTGGCACAATCACCCTGTGCATTCCTTCCATTTTCTCTGGATGTATTTAGAATCATTCAAGTTTTTTAACACAGAAGATTCTACTTCAAAATTGCAACACGACACTTTGAATTTTTTTCAGTTCTTCCCGCTTGAGAGATGGTAATTGTGTTCTTCTCTTTTGTTTTTTTTTAACTCCAATTTTTTGCACATTTCATTTTAATTCTCTACCTTGTCTTTTTGAACTGCCCCTTGAAATTTTATGTCTATGCCAGATCTTTCACTTCAGCATCTCTTGCATTCACTTTAGCTAGTCTTCATTGAAAAGCAAGTTTCAGAGTTTCTTCTGGTATGCACTTGTCTTTCTTTTCAATGAAAGAAAGCTCTTGCTTTCTTCACGTGTGATGCTCCTGATGTTGTCTCATAGCTCTTCCGTTCTTCAGTCATTAGTGTTCAATGTGTCAAATCTATTGTTGAGATGGTTTCTAAATTCTGGCGGATGATATTGAGTTTCTCTATTGTCTCTTCCCAAAGAGGCAATCAATTTGAACTCTATTATTCCACCTGGCAAAGTCTGCAGGCTTAGTCATCATTCCGGCTGTTGGAAAACGGTATTTGCAGCAAAGAAGCCATTGGTCTTGGAAAATTCCATCCTGTGATCTTCAACTTCATTTCTATCAGCAAAGCCATATTTTCCAACAACTTATCCTTCCTCTTGTTCCCACCGTTCTCAGTACAATCCCATCTTGATTGCATGCGTTATCAATTTCAGACTGAAGAATTTGGTAGAATTCTGCAATTTCTCCATTACTGGCTTCAGTGAATGGTGTGTGAATTTGAATAATAGTTGTATCCACTAGGCTTCCTTGATGATGTATAGACAGTATTTCACTACATTCAGGAGATGTCTTCGTAGACATAAAGAGCAAATTCCCTTTCTAAAAAGCTCCTTCTCCAGAGGGACAATGGGACACAAGCTGTGTAAATATGATCCAATGGCTGCTCCTTGGGCCATTAGATCCAAGGGAGAAACAACAACAGAAACTTGTCACAAAGCATCGAGCAATCAAGTGCACAGTGTACTGAATTGGCCTATTAGCTTGCAACCACTTTTCTAACCAGGTCTTTGCTCGTGAAGACCCCGGGTTCCTGGCATTTTGTGACCCTTTCCAAGTGTTACTGCCGGCTAGTTCAGACATTCCGCTTTCAGATACCACATCCCTAGCTATTTCCGTGTATAAAATCTCTGTCCCATTTCCTTAACTAGTTGTCATTCAGTAAATACTGACACAAGGTGAACCCATGCTTTTCAGAGTAGGAATGTGTCTTCAGAGTTTTCAACAGTTGATTTTGTCCAAAATCGAACGCCAGGACTGTCATCGGAGGCTTTTGCTTCTGTGTGTAGAGTTGAACCACCAACGCTGGGTCAGCAGTTGTGCGCATTAACCATTTCCTACCCAGGAACTTCCATGTCCTCAGGGCCCTGGAACCTTCTTGCCTTCTGATAACTAAATGCACATGGAGGTGCTATGTTTACTAATAGTCTGATGTCTCCGTATCTGTATATTTTGACAGATTTTTAAATTTTCACAGAGAAATCGTGTCTTAGCTCATTGACGGCATCTAATGCTAGTAAATAGCAGTGTGTCACAGGGATGAGCTGTTTGGGGGTGAGATCGAGGAAAAATAACAGCAACAACAAAACTACCCCATTGTTGTCTCGTTGAGTCGGACTCTTCCTGAACCTCTCAAGTGGAGAACTGCCCCCCGGGATGCCCAGGTGGAAATCTTTATGGAAGTACATTGCCATATCTTTCTCTGGATCAGGGCTGATCTTTGTAGAGGAACATAAAGAAGCCCACATTGCATTGTATATGCAACTGTGTGGTGTGTTTTACATACATCCACTTTTTAATTGGGGGTCAAAGAGATTATGATTTTCTTCCAAACTTCCCATCTTCACCTTGTGTCCATAGAAACGGGAATGTTCAGGGACACTCATCATATAATCACTTCTCATAGACACTTTATTATGTGGATTTAGTTTTTGCAATTTTTCCTTGATCTGTATTCTTTCAGCAAATATTTATTGATTGACTACTTGTACTAAATCTAGTGTTGGTCCTGGAATTCAAATATGAATAAGGCCTTATCATTGACCTCAGATTAGTAACAGAGACAGACAAACTAAGTAGGTGGTTTCAATATAAGTGATAAATCCTATTATTGAGGAAAGGAAGGCACCTAACCATGTATTAGGAGATAGAGAAGGTTCTTGAATGATGCAGCATCTAATGCAAAACCCAAGGAAGGAAAGTTGTGGGAAAATAAGTGGAATCAGTTATGCTACAGACTGAGATTCATAACAAGGAGACTATAGAACACAATGGATATTGTATGCGTATCAGTATTTGTGTATTGTTGATTTTTGTGAACACAGGCACAGCCATGTACCACTTGAACAATTTCTCCATGCAAGCTCAGTGACATTTAGTACATGCTCAAGCCATGCAAACGTATTTGCCACCCTCCTCCACGTTGTTCCCTCACAATGGACTAGAAGCCACAGGCCCCTCAGCCTCTCATCTAACCTCTGGGTTGCTGGTGTCAATTTTAGCTCACACAGATCGTTCTTCAAAAGAGCACAGTGCTCAAGACAGGCGCACTTTACTGATTAAGATGGATTAATTTTTGGTTCAATGAAGACTCGAGGGTATAGTTTTGATTTAAGGTTCAAAAGTTTGAAGATTATTGTCATGCAATTATTGGGGAGGTTCATCTAGTCCCAGTGATGCCCGTGATTCTGGATTCCATTGAGAATTTGAAATTCTGTTTTACCTTTGCCTCCTCTGATCACAATAGAAGTATATTTTTTATACATGAAAATATAGGGGTAAAGGGATTCAGGTATTATCTTTTTCAGCAACTGACTAAGGGGCTTCCTTTTGCTGTTACTCTTTCCCTTCCAGGGGAGTGTGGAAAGGATCGGAGAGAATGGCAAATGGGACACTCTCAGCAGTGTTGATGACTGAGACATGGAATCGGTAAACTGAAGGAGTTGAATGGCTCTGTATACTCTGCTCAGGAATTTGGATTTATATTGGAGGTGATGGGAAGTCTTTGGAGGATTTCAAGTAGGGTAATGACTCACTTAGATTTTAATGGTTAGATTAAATCTGACTAAATTAATTTGAGTGGATAGTTCTTTAAAAATCATTTTATTGGGGACTCTTACAGCTCTTATAACAATCCATATATCAATTGTATCAAGCACATTTGTGTACATGTTGCCATCATCATTTTGAAAATATTTTTTTCTACTTGAACCCTCGGTATAACCCCTGTCTTTCCCCGCTCCCTCCCCTACCAACCCACCCACACGAACAATGATAAATTATTGTTATTTACATATCCTACACCGTTTGCTGTTTCCCTTCACCCGCATTTCTGTTGTTCGTCTCCCTGGGGTGTGAGGGGGTGATATATCGATCATTGGGATCAGTTCCCCTTTTCTGCCCTCACCCCCTTCCCCCTTCCCTCATAGTATTACTACCCCCATTACTGTTCCTGAGGGGTTTATCTGTCCTGGATTCTCTGTGTCAAGGTATAGTTCTACCCTGTCCTACAGGATGGCGATAGTCAGAATTGACTTGATGGCAGTAAGTTTGGTTTGTTTATATATGATCCTCACTCTGGAACTCATGGTCCCTAGCTATTTCGTTTTACTCAGATCCACAATCAATACCCATGAATGCAGAAGTTAGGAAATCAAATTATGTATTGCACTGGAAAAATCAGATGAACAAGACCTCATTAAGATGTTAAAGAACCAAGATGTTACTCTGAGGGCTAAAGTGACCCAAGCCCAGTTATTTCCATTTGCCTCATACACAAGCAAATGCTGAATAATGAATAAGAATGACTGGGAAAGAATGGATGTGTTTGAACTCTGGTGCAGAATACTGGAAGCACCAAAGACTTCCAGAACAATGAACAAATCTGTCCTGTAAGTAGTACAGGAGGAAAAAAAATATATATATATATATATATATATCAGACCAGCCTGTCTGGTCCAAGGGTGGTAAATAATATAATCTGAATTTAAAGGAGAGGATCAAAGCTTAAACTGTGAACACCTGGTTTTCACAAGGCGATGGATGACCGTGGAAGCTCAAGATGTATTTCAGAGTCCACGTGTGGATTAAGCCTCCGGTGAATTCCTTCTGATCATAGTTGAGGGATGTGAATAGTCCTGTTATCAGACAGAGAGCCACTGTAAAGGTAATTGTGGCAGATGTAGTTAGGTTAAAATGTAATATTTAACATTTGATCTCCTTTTGAGCCATTTTAAAGATGTTTCAGTTTTTTTAAAAGGTGCAGGGGAAATATATGTGGATTATCACAAGGTTGGATATAGTTCCTCCCTATCCACCACCAAAGGGGCCAAATAACAGAAATGTTTGTGAAGGGAGACAATGGACAGTATAATATAGAAATAATAATAACAATAGATAATTGATCAATGATTCATGAGGGTGAGTGGATAGGGGAGGAGAGGTAAAAAGAGGAGCTTATACCAAGGGCTCAAGTAGAAAATGTTTTAGAAATGATGATGGCAACATATGAACAATTATGCTTCATGCAATTGATGTGTGGAATGAGAGCCTCTAATAAAATGTTTTTTTTTAAACCGTAAAAAAACAAAACCAAACCTAAAGAAAAACACCAGGATTAATCCCCTGGTGAATCTCCTCTGACCACGGTCCAGGGGCGTGAAGAGCCTTGCTATCGTACAGAATGCATCGGGAAGTGGATTTAGGATGTAGGATGCAGTTAGGTTAAAATTTAGCATCCAGTCATTATACCTCCCTTATCATCCATTTAAATTTGTTCTAGTTTTTAATAGTATTTTCTGCTTTTTTTAGATTGAGGTTTTTATGCTTTCTTAATGTTTTCTGTATATGAAATCCAGGATAGTAAAATCTTTTGAGACAGAACTGGATTAATGTTTCCTTGGGAATGTGGCAAGGGAGGTAGAGAGGAGGAGGGAACTGGGAGCTAATAATGACGAGAACCAGAATGAAGAACAAGTTCTAAAGTGGACTATGGTGATGGTAGTAAAGCTCTTCTTGACGTGATTAAACCATTCAGGATGACATGCGAATTATATGCCAGTAAAACGGTTGCATAAAAGGAGGTAGAGGGGACAAAAGGGAAAAAGGAGGAAGACCCACTGGTACTTCAGATCCTGGGGGATGAGATGCCTTTTCTGGTTATGCTCAAGGCAGCAACAGCATGATTGAAGTGACATGGACAATCAGAAACTATCAAAAGCAAGCAGGCAACAATATGAGGAGCCCTAGCAGTGTCGTGGTTAAAGAACTCTACTACTAAGAGTCGGTGTCTGTGCAGGCGCGTCGCTTTGGAAACCCGGCGGGCGGTTCTGCCCTCCCACAGGGACACCCGGCGTCCAGATCAACTCAAATGACGATGGGTTTGGGTAAAAAAATTGACAAGAAACAAATGGAAACACTAAAGTTAACAAATTGGCCTTAATAACAGATTAGACACCTCTGAAGAAGAATTCGTAAATTGGGGTAGAAAATACTCAATATGACACATGACACAAAAGGGTCACTAGCACAGCACAGAGAGTGAATAAAGAGAGGGGCAGGTGAGGGTGTGCAGGACACAGTGAGAAATGTGACGCTCACCGTGATTGCGTCCCAGCGACAGATCAGAGACACTGAGATCACAGCAACATATGATGCATAATGTCT
This sequence comes from Tenrec ecaudatus, assembly GCF_050624435.1. NCBI lineage: Eukaryota > Metazoa > Chordata > Mammalia > Afrosoricida > Tenrecidae > Tenrec > Tenrec ecaudatus. Next base: position 138,959,372 of record NC_134532.1, read on the forward strand.
GATAAGTTTTACAAACTGTCAGTAGTCATAGATCCAAGTTGCCAAAAATGTATTACCTAGGATAAATAACGAACAATTCCACATCTAAGCAGCTGTTAATCAGAAGTCAGCGGACAACAAGAAGCCACTGTCTCAGAGATAGCACTGTCTACTTTTTAGTAGTTTCTTTGACTCCTTTTCAATGAAATTTTAAAGAGTTAATATAGTATCATATAGGAAATTTTGATTCCTATTTTTAATTGCAGGTCTGTGAAGATATGATTAACACAAAATCTAAGATTTCTACATTTTCTTGTACATAATTTACTACATTTTCCCAATGATAAATATTTTTTATTAAAATCTTTGATATGATGGGATTTGTTCTATAGGATTGACTTATAGATCTGAAGTACTAGATTAAAATGTATACATACTGCACATAGAGATATCATGTGATCCAGCAATCCTACTCTGAAGCATATATCCTAGAGAAAAAAGAGCCATGGCACCAGGTGATAAACACACATCTGGGTTCATTGTTCAGGGGCCCTCGTGGTGCAGTGGATAGTGAGAGGGGCTGCTAATCACAAGGCCAGCAGTTTGCAGCCACCAGCCACGCCGTAGGAGAAAGATTAGGCTTTTTACTCCCATAGGGGAGGGGAGAGGAGGGGAGAAAGGGGGAGTCGATCACAAGGATCACCCTAGAATTCCCTCTCAGGGGGACGAACCACCAAAAGTGGGTGAGGGGTGACAGAAGACGATGTAAGATATGAAAATAATAATCTACAATTTATCAAGGGTGAAGGAAGACGGGTTGGGGAGGGAGGAGAAGAAATGGGGAGCTGCTATCAGAGGTTCAATTGGAAAGGGAACTTTTTGAAAATGATAATGGCGGCATCAGTGTAAATGGAAGAATGTATGGATTGTGGTAAGAGACCCCGATAATAGTATTTAATAATAAAACAATTTACAGTTTTGAAAACCTATAGGAGCAGTTTTACTCTGTCTTACAGGCTTTCTATGAGTCAGCCACCGTAGGCTAGGTGACATTGAGCATGTTCATTGCAGCATAAGTAAAATAGAAAATGATATTGTTCACTTTATAGTTTGGCTGAAAAAGTCATGCTCAAGTGAACAACCTAAGTGCTCATCAGATGAATAGATAAACAGACACAATGGAATACTGTGCAATGTTAAAAAATAATGATAAATTCACAAAATATCCCACAACAGGAGTTAACCTGCAGGGTACTATGCTTAATGAAATCAATCAATCCCACAAGGACAGATGTCATGAGGACACACTAGATAAAGCACGGAAAGGTTTACATACAGAAAGATTTTTGTGTGTGTGTGTGTGTGTGTGTGTGATTACAAAGGATAGGATGGAGAAGGAGGAAAAATCACTAACCGACGAGTAGACACAGATTGACTTGGGAGAAGGCAAAGGCGATATGCAATGTGTGGTATGCCGGTTCAGCATGAAGATACTGGGAGGAGGTACACACGAATAAAGGGCTGTGACAATTAATACTGCTACATACACAACCCTGCAATAAAATCACAATAAGCAGAAATAGATGAGCGGATACATAGTTAGACATGTAACCTGGGCAGGGATGGCATGGCAAATGGGAGTACACACGTTATATAGTTTTGGCCCCTCAGATACTTCTACATACTTCGTTGTATGTTCTGAAAATACTTTCGTGGAGAATAAAGGAGGCAACGTTATGAAAACTTCTTAGCCAAAGCAAGCAGCTGGAGGACCTGGTCCCTTGGCTTAGGACCATAGTTTTGGAGACCGTCTAGGTCAAGTGCCCTAACATGGTACACAGACCATGTCCCACATCCTACTGTGGTGATAATCACTCAGATCTTAAAAGCTTGGGAGTGTCCTCTCTGTCAGGAAAAAGGAAGAATAGAGATTAAAAAAAAAAACAAAACTCAAGGAAACAATTACTCCAAGGAACAAATGGACCACGTGACCCATGACTTCCACTAGAGTCGAGAATAGCTAGGTGGTGCCTTGCTACCACCTGTTTGATGGGAATTACTGTAGATGGTCCCGGGCAGAACAAGAGATAAATGTGTGTGTGTGTGTGTGTGTGTGTGTGAACTAGACTTACAATCTGACAGAGGTTTCTGGAACTCCTGAGACGGGAGCTTGAGTTACCCTTCAAACCTGGAACTAACCTGCACCTGAGCCTGCCTTTTCAGCCAAAGTGTAGAGTGAGCAGTCACGTTAGTGGGCAGTACTCCTCGGAACCAGCAAGCACACAGGCTCTAAAGGGCAGCGCTTCCCAAAACACCGAGTCCAGAGGCAGGAAGGGCAGAAAGAAGGAAGACTACTACATTGACGTTGAATAACCCCACTTGATGGACTTGAGCAGGAGAAGTGTATGTGAATGGATGTATGAGATTGTGTAAGTTACGTCAATAAAACTATTATTTTAAAAAGACAAAGGAAGCCTGGAAATGGAGAAAGCAGAGAGAAAGCGGGAAGACAGCTGCTGAGGCGAGAGGCCCTCAACTAATACCACACAGCAGAACATGTATGCATCGTGGGATGGAGCATAACTTGCTTTGTAAGCCCTCACCCAAACCACAATTTTTCTTAAAAGTGTGTGTTTTAAACCTCATACATATAGTTAAATTTTAGAAAGTAGAACCAATGTATCCTCCTGTCGGTGTAAATTAGTGAAAGAGAAGCAAGAAGGGAAGGGAAGGGTCCGTCTCAAGGCATTACTCTCAGCATTCAGAAGCATCTAGTTCATTGAGTCTGTGAACATATTACCTTTATTCTGTTAGAGTTGTTTACGATGAGCATTTTGCAGTTCTCACTGGCAGTCATATGAGAAATTGGGAGTGGTGCGACAATATTATAATCTGACATTCTTCCGTGATTTCCTAGTTAAAAGTTCCATTCTCTCCAAGAGCGAAACGATGGTTTTCCTTACGCGGATCATTTTGCATCTCCAGGATCTTTAAAAATGAGCTTCGCTATTTGTAGCCCTTATGCTCGGGCATCAAAAACATGGGGAGGTGATTTCTCACCTAAGTTGAGTCACTTTAAACATTTTTCCCACCTGTGTTTGGAGGGGGAACCCCTACTTGGTCAATAGCATTTTGTCGAGATCTTTCTCTTTCTTCATCAAAGTCTCTGCAGCTTTCTTCTCTTTGAACCCCATGTGATGGCTCGGAATTTAAGGACATGTTTATCCCAGGTGTCCTGCCTCAAAATCACATTCGCTTCGAAACCTCGTCTGAGACCATGGCTTCTCCGAGTTATGCTTTCCTTGGCACGCCCCGTGGCAGCGGGCAGCTCTCCGGGAAGTGCTCTTGCTGGGAATTTTCATGCACAGTGAGCACTGCTGGTCACAAAATGCAAATATAGCCAATTCCCCTTCCTCATAGTACGTGTAAAGGCAGCTGAGATTTACCTAGGAAAAATCATGAGCGCTTTTCCTCACCACCCCCAAAACAATGGCAGTTTCTCCATCAGTTGGATAATATCAGCTTTTTTTCATTCCTTATTTTTTGTATACACCAATTCTGAAATGATGAAAAGTATAATGTGAATTTGGAGCAATAAAGAAATTCTGATTTCAGTGTGTGGTTTCGATGATTCATGTATTCTCAGTCTTTAGAACTTACACAGTCAAGAGAATGTGTGTTTACATAATGGTGAGTTATAAGGGATTTATGAGTTTCCTTCACAAAACTAAATTTGGAACAACATGATGGCATAGTGGGTAAACGAGGCTTTACCAGGTTATCGTGATGTGGAAGGCCCACGTAGGGATCTGAAGCACACACACGAGGCTCTCTAGGCCCTTTCCATTAGGCGAGGAGAGGCACAATAAGCACCTTGCCTTCTATTAGCTAAAAAGCTATGGATCCCCTCCACCACACACACACACACACACACACACACATACACACACACACACAAGGCCTATTTACCTCTAAGTAAACATTGCTACTTTCCCAGCAGTCAGGGTCACGATGTCCTACATGTGTACAGGGCTGAACCGTTAGAGGAGTGCATTTAGCATATATGGTTTCTTTAATCCTCATGGTTCTGTATCAGAGCAATCATTTCCTCAACTTTTCGGACTCTAGAGACGTACAATGGCTTTCTAAAGTTACACAGCTGGTTGTTGATTTTGCTAGAAGTCTAATCTTAAGCTTTGTGGATTTGTTACTCCCCCTATCTTTCAAGATAAATTATTGTATAGTTCTCAATTTTCAACAACTAAGAGGACACATAAAAAAACATTGGCATCATAGCTTCAGTGGCATCCACTTTGGGGCTGTGATGGCATGGTCGGCAGTGCCAACTCTGGCGGTCAGCCAATCCGTGAAGCTCAGACACAGCAGCTTTGTGACCTGGGCTAAGTTACTTTATATCTTTGAAACTTAGGATTTGTTAAATAGGGAAACTATACCTACTCAGAGTGTGTGGAGTCCTTGGGTGGCATGAACAGTTAATGTGCATGGCTGCTATCTGAAATGCTAGCACATCAAACTCACCTAGAGGTACTTCAGGAGAAAGTCAGAAGAAAGGCCTGGCTATAACTTTGGAGCAAAGTTCTGTTAGGGTCTTGTCCAGCGAGACCCTCACACGGTGACCTGGAGGTGCAACGAACCTGGATGGGAAAAAGAAAGAGAGACATGGGGCAAGACAAGTGCTGATCAAGCCCATTTATTTTGCCAAAACTCTGGGGATATATTCACAACAGAGAAGGAAGTGGGAGACACATACTCCAATGAAGCACATTGTGTAACAACCGCACACTGTACAACAACCAATCAGCCACATGTCCCCAATAAGGTACAAAGGGTGCGCAACAGTACTCAAAGACGTCCGTGGTGACATCTACATGCAAATCAAGGCTTACCGGGTGAACTTATCACTATGTTCCTAATATGGTGTATCTGCAGTTCAATGGGTGCTCAGTACTTTGACTAATGGCAACAAGGTCAGTTATCGGAACTGCCCATGCTACTGAGCACGTAGCATGGAATGTGGGGGCGAAGTTGGGCAGGAAACAAAGTCTTGCTGTTAGAAAGCGGCCAAGTTTCTGCTATGTGTCTGAGGCCAGGGTCTTAATGGCTATCGGCTCCCAACAAAGTTCTACTCTGACATCCATGAAGTCAGCATGAGTAAGAGTTTATTTGGCAGAAAATTTTTTTCCCATCCACAGGGTTGCACTGAAGGTTAGAGAGTGTGATATAAGATTACTTGTTATCTGTAACTAATATACATGAGTCTATGTTATATATTAGGGCAGTGACTAGGTTCGTGTTAAATGCCTCAAGAGTATATTTTAAAAATACAGTGATGTACTAGTCTGGGTTGACTAGAGAAACAGATCCACAGTCATATGTGTACAAGAAAGAACATTATATAAAAGAGTAATGGCATATTAAGAAAACATCTCAGCTCAGTCTAGATCAAGCTCATAAGTCCAATATTATCCTATATGTCCAATACCAATCTATAAATTCCTCTTCAGACTCATGAAACATATGCAATGACACTGAATGAAGGAAGATCACAGGTCAGTGAGCTGGAAAGTCTTATGGATCCAGTGGCAGTGTAACCATCTCAGTGCGTCTCCACGTGGCTCCTTCAACTCCAGGGCTCTAGGGTAGCTCCATCTGTCTTGTCATCAGGAATATGAAGCAGAGAGTATCTCTCATCTCCAGGGAGGAAGACAGGAGTTCCCAGAACCCTCAGGAGGAGGCCATGCCCACACGGAGGCCTCATTGGCTCTATAGCCTGATTGAGAGGCTAGACTCCACCCCTTCAAAAGTTAACAGGAGGGTATGTAACTGCCACAAATGTGAAGTAACTATGGAGTCAAATTTAGGATTTGGTGACATCGCAAATTAAACAGAATATAGTTCCTTAATATGCTTGTCCCTTTTGTCAGAGAATCTATCAAATTTGCTAACTGACCCAATTTAGATTATAATTAGAGAATCCATTGGTCCCAATCCAGTAATTTTAAAACTTCATATGAAAAGATGGGTCTGGGTCTGGATAATATGTTCTCGGGAAAGTATCTGGATTTTTTTTTTTAAATGAGAGATGGCCTTGTGTTTCCAAAAGAAACGTTATGTGGGGGAACGTTTAAATAATCACCTTGCAACTTCCAGCAGAGACGAAGGCAGGCTGTGACATATGAGAGCAGGATGGAGCGGTAAATATAGCTTCTGCAGCCAGCTTTACTCCCTGCTTTCCGCAAAGACTCTGGGAAGATATTCGGTATTTAAAATTTAACTTCAAAATACAGATGTCTTTCTCCATTTCCTACAGTGAATTCCCCCTACCCCAAATGCCACTTTTATGTAACCATTCATTTTTATCTATTGTATTTACATTTCACGATGTAGCAGTTTTTTAAAAACAATTTATTAGGGGCTCATACAACTCCTATCACAGTCCATACATATGCATATACATACATCAATCGTATAAAGCACATCTGTACATTCTTTGCCCTAATCATTTTCTTTTTTTCTCCTCTTTTCTTTTTTGTTACATTTTATTAGGGACTCATACAACTCTTATCACAATCCATACATATACATACATCAATTGTATAAAGCACATCCATACATTCCCTGCCCCAATCATTCTCAAAGCCCTTTGCATCAGGTCCTCTTTTTTTCCCCTCCCTCCCCACTCTCCCCTCCCTCATGTGCCCTTGGTAATTTATACATCGTTATTTTGTCATATCTTGCCCTATCCGGAGTCTCCCTTTCCCCCCTTCTCTGCTGTCCCTCTCCCAGGGAGGAAGTCACATAGAAGCCCATGATTCCTTGCTTATTGGCATTTTCTGTCTCAGGGGATGTCCCGTGTGCAGGAGGTGAGCAGAAACATCTTTTGGGACGTTAGACCTGATGCAATGCAAAGGTCGCAAGTTTTGAGATCCAAATGTGATGCAATTGAAGTCTTTCCCCCTGGATAGCTCAGTACTCAGCACAGGACCTGTTCGCAGAGAAAAGAAACAGAGAGCTCACAAATCACTGTCTTTTTCATAGAATTGTGTATCTACGGTAGGGCATCATATAAGGGAGCAAATTACTCAGGTTTCTAGCTACCTATAAAAGTCACAGAATTCACAGTGTAGGAGGTATCTGATAAGATGGCTTAAATGGGCCAGCGAGAGCCTTGGCCTTCTAGAAAGGATTTAGATGATGTGTTGGTCCAAATGGGTGAATTTGTTTCCAGCAGGAATAGAGCACACTACTGAACTTGACATAGCACATGCTCACTTCCAGAAAATGTGTTCCTTCTCCGATACACTGCTTCTTTTTCTGACCAAGAGGCTAGATAGAATACAATGCTGGCAGGACCCAGGAGCCCCGTCAATCACTCAGTCAGAAATGGATAAAAGCTGAGTCCGAGAGGGTGCTGTCAGTCATTGCTCGGTCAGATCAAAATGATGATGACTGTTGGTGTGGCAAACATTTAGGGATGTGAAGAGAAGGGAAAATAGACACACACCTTTGTTCTCAAAGTCAAATTCATTTTGGCACTTGCCTATCACCCCCTGGAGAGTCTTGACAGCAATGAGACCCAGCTTTACTCTTTTGAAAGACAGACTTCTGCTCCACATCCCAGAAGTTCTGCATGGTTGCTTCTATCACCAGTTTATTTGATAAAAAACATAGTTATCGCAGACTGCACTTCTTCTTTATTGCCCAACCCATGGAAAAAAATCAGTTTTCAATTGCTCCTTTTTGACTGCATTTTTCGAGAAAATACATTTACCCTTCAGCGAGCAAGGGATAAAGGGCATTTGGGAATGAGGGATGGAGAGAAGCTAAAAAGCGCGGAGTAGGTCCCTAGGTGGAAATTTTATGTTGCCATTTCTTGAAGTAATGCCAGTTAGCATCTACAGGACTTCTAGGCTACGCTGGTTTGTTCAGTTTTGTGCGTAACATATCAAAAGATTATTTTTGGTAAAACATTGTTGCCCCCCATGGATTTAAAAAAAACCTTAAAAATTGTAAAACTATGCAGAACACATTTGGCAGTTCCATACATTTTTTTGTGTAAAAATTCAATAACATCAATCGTGTTATGCAACCATCACCAATATCTCTTGCCAGATTTCCCATCTGGACATTTCTAGAACCTCCATATCACCTTCACACAGGAAGTTTGAGCAATCCTGTGCTTTCTCCTCTCCCTTTTCTACTCTTCTCTACGCACGCACACTCACTCACTCACGCACTCCCTCACTCACTCACGCACTCACTCACGCACTCACTCATGCACTCACTCACGCACTCACTCACGCACTCACCCCCTCACCAAGCAACATTTTGGCAGTTGGATCAGCTCAATTAAACTGAAATTCTTGTTTTGACTCTTAAAAAAAAAAGCTTTTATATTTATTTCTAACAGCTTTATTGGCACATAATTTCTACAGCACATACTTCAATAGCTCAGTTGGTCAATCATATCAAGGAGAATTGTACAATCATTACCAAATCAATTTTGGAACATCCCCCACGCCTATGGTTAAAATGCCTTTGAAATGAGCTGTGCAGTCAGTCAGTCCCAGTGCCCCCTCTCCACTCTGTCTTCAGTTCCTACTGCTGCCCTCCGCCTGCCCTCCCTACCACCCACTCCCACTCCCGAATCCTTGTTGATTTCTTTGTTGTTGTTTCTCTCCTTGTTTCCAACAGTTTTATCCATCACTTCCCCACTCTTTAGTCAAATCTTTCTAAATTGTTGAAAACAACACTGGTTCAGAATTCCAACAAGTTTCTTTGATCCAGCTCCACCACCAACTAGGGGTGTGGCACTGAGAAAGCCCCTTACTTGTGGTCTTTCAAACCAGGAAGTTGGACAAGGCATCTCTAAGCACTCGGGAGCTCTACTAGCTTGCCGTTCATGACCCATCTGCTCTCTTGGATCCCAGCCTTCCATTCCTGGTGCCAGAGGGCTCTTCTCTGCTCCCCAGTAGATTCCTGCTCCCAGAAAGACTTTCCAAAACTAATTGTGTCCTTCTCATTAATTAACAATATAAATACATACGTTTAAATTAACAACTCCTCCCCAAACAGTGAGCCATTAATAATAAAATTTTATAATCATCATAAAACCGTCCAGGGCATGGAAGATGGTGTAATAATTCACACCTAATTGCTTTCAACCTTGGGCCCACAAACACACTAGTTGGAGAAATGAATTCAGACACTATAATTCATGCCAGGGCATGTTTTATTCTTTAACTCATCCTTGATACTTATATTAAAAACAACCCCAGAGGTTGGACGGTATGTGTTGATACTCAAACAATGCACAATCTCCATGGGGATTGAGAGAAATTTCACGTAGGCACTGATTGCCAGCCTGGTGGATGGAGAATATATATGAATCTCAGTGTATTCTGTAATCCAGGAACCGTTATTTTAAGTCGTAAATGAGAAAAAAAACCAGTACTATGGCATAAGTAATGGCCGTAATTGCTAGAGAAGAGCATTGAGAAACTGATCCATTGAGAAGATTCTTCATTCTGGTTCAAAACAAGATAGGAAGAAAAGCGAGGAGCTACCACAGTGTAGGGAAACAGCAATGTGGGATTTGAGCAGTGCACACAGCATGGTATTGAAGCGCACAAACCCTGGAGCCCGCTTGCCTGTGCTGCAACTCCCACTCCATTACTTGCTCGTTGTTGTTTTCTAAATAATTGTTTCATCTTAAAATACAAGTCTATTTATTTTTGACAGCTTCACCAGCATACAGGTCACAGCTCACACATTTCACTAGTTCAATCACATTCCTAAGAGTATGTAACTATCACTACTATCAATTCAAGAATAAATCTTCTTCCTTGGACTCATTGTTTGCTCCCCATTTCCTGCCAACTTCCCCTGCCATGTCCCTTTGAAACTCTTTAATTTTTTTTGCCATCATCCTATTCTTTTTTTATATAATCATTTTATTGGGGGCTCATACAACTCTATCACAATCCATACATCCACCCATTGTGTCAACCACATTTGTACATATGCTGCCATCATCATTCTCAAAACATTTGCTTTCCCCCTCACCTAGGAACCCTTGATAACTTATAAATTATTATTCTTTTGTCATATCTTGCACCATCTGACTTCTCCCTTCACCTACTTCTCCGCTGTGCATACCCCAGGGAGGAGGCTATATGTAGATCCTTGTAATCTGTTTCCCCTTTCTCCCTCACCTTCCTTCCACCCTCCCAGTATTCTACTCTCAACACTGGTCCTGAGGAATTCATCTGTCCTGGATTCCCTGTGTTTCCAGTTCCTATCTGAACCAGTGTACATCCTCCTATCCAGCCGGATTTGTAAGGTAGAATTGGGATGATTGGGGGGAAGGAAGCATTCAAGAACTATAGAAAAATTGTATATTTCATCATTGCTACACTGCACCCTGACTGGCTCAGCTCCTCCCTGCAGCCCTTCTGCAAGGGGATGTCAAATTTCCCATAGATGGGCCCTGGGTCCCCACTCAACACTCCCCCTCATTCACAATGCTGTAATTTTTTTTTGTTGTTGTTCTTTGATGCCGTATACCTGATCCCTTTGATGCCGTGTGATCTCACAGGCTGGTGTGCTTCTTCCATGTGTACCCTTTGAAACTCTTACTCTAGCTGTTGTCTCTCTAGGTTTACTTAGCCTAGGTTTCACATACCCAAAACAAATTAAAAAAAAACAACAACACAAATGGCCCACAGTGACAGAATGAAAGTGGAAAACCTCAGTAGAAAACAAGGTAGAAAATATTAAAAACGGGAACAATTATACATTGGATTAAGACAGCGGTCAAACCACAAGGTCTCAAATTTTGACCTAAGTCTGACTGCAGTCATCCACCTACAATGTCCTCCGTCTGATAACGACACCTTTCCCAGCCAGGCTCCATAGTTAACCATGCTCCATAGTCAAGCCATGCTCCAAAGTCGGAGGGGATACTCTGGATTGGGGAACCTGTACATGGGTTTGGGGCTTTCACTGTCATCATAGCTTTCTGCAGGTTGGGTGTTCAGAATTTAGCCTTTAATTCCGTTCCTTCCTCTGGATTTGGTTTTTATTACTTACAGTTCTTCAATCACAAAGGCTGGTGGACTTCTTCCATGTGGATTTACCTGATCCCTCACTTAGATGGCTGTTTGTTTTTAGACAAGCCTTTAAGATGCCAGGTACTGTTGTTTCTGATAGGCAGGTCCTATCGGGTTTGTTCATCACAGTTGGCTATAGCACCCACATCTTCGGCGGTCACTTTCAGGGGGGCAGGCATTGACCAGGGCTGTGGCATCACAAGAACTAATTGTCCTTAGAGTAGGACTTGCTAGCTGTTTTTTTTTTACCTTGGGCAAACTACTTAATCTCTCTGAATTTCCGTGTTCACTCAAAAACTCACCAACATTGAATTGGTATCAACTCTTAGCAACCCTATAGAACAGGTAGAGCTGCCCCCTGTGAGTTTCTGAGGCTGTAACTCCGTGGGAGTAGAAAGTCTGATCGTTCTCCCTAAGAGCTAGCTGGTGGTTTTCAACTGCTATCTTTTAGGATCTCAGCCCAATACGTAACCATTCGTCCAGCGGGGCTCCACTGTCAGCGTGTTAGGATGATTATATAAAGTAAGTGTTTGAAGAGAGCTTGGTACTCAGTGCGTTTAGCATATGTGCTAGCGATGATTAGTTTTATTAGAAATCATGACAACCTTTCTTTAAAGTCTACAAAGCCGTGTGTATGTTTCATATGCATATGGCCTGTCTTTATCATATGCAGTTCTGCTTGTGTTCACGGTGTCCACACTGCTGTGAACCCTAATGGGTACATGTGGGAGTGCTGACTAAGGGAATAGCAGTTCCAACCCACCAATCACTCCACGGGAGAAAGATGAGGCTGTTGGCTCCCCTACAGATTTACAGCCTCAGGAAGCCTCTATAGAGGGTAGTGGGTTTGGCTTTTTGGTAAATGTCTACCTAAAGGTTGTTTGTAAATTAGATAGAATCGGTTATTTGGGAAAGCTGAACAGACATTGAGGCAGGTAAGAGTGAGGCGAATAAAAGGGACAGAAACAAGGCTGTGTGTGTGTGTGTGTGTGTGTGCTTGTATATTTTGGTAGGAAGCTAGTAGTATTCAAATGAATTTTGCAAACTCAAAGTGGGCATGTCTTCTGGGATGGCATCCATTGCATATGTTTGTGCATTTCTGCTAAAGGGGCCTAGAAATGGAAAATATGTAAACAAAGAGAGGCACTTTTATTGAGTTTTGGGGGGTGGGGTACAAATTCTTGGTCTGTTGGGTAGGGGTCTAAAATGAGCTGCACTTCCCCAAGATGCTTGTCTTCCGGTCCTCTGAGATGAGGAGTTCTGCCTGACAAACCCAGGGCTGTCAGCGGAACCGGCCCCACAAGGACTGAAAGCTTATCAAGACCAAGAGGGTCAGTGCGTTTCTACCTGTTCTAGAAACCAGCTCCCTTAGCAAAGCACGGACCGCACAGAGGGCATCCCTAGGGCTCCGTGTCTCAAGCTCTGCATTTCTCTCTTAGTTCATCAGCCTTTGGGACCCAATTAACTTGCAGTTGCCTCGATCAACAGGAAGCATTCCTGAGAAAAAAGATGATGCTTACTTCCAATTTGAGATATAAATAAGATAAAATGCAAACATAAGTTAGGGTGGGCTACACAAGGAAAACTGTTCAATAGAACCATCTAATGGAAAGATCACGGTTCTAATTCCAGCCCTTTTATTTCATTGTTCCACCTGTGATTTCCTTATTTGGAACATAAAGCCATTGAACTAGAAGACCTCCAGTACTTCTTCCGATCAAATCGTCTATATATCTGAGTGACGTCAGGCATCTCAAGGTGGGCCGTTGGCCAGAGGGTTATGGAGTTCATGGGCTTGTAGATTCAGCTGAAATAGCTGACATCTCTCCTTTACCCAGTACTCACTCAGCAACTCACTGTGTATACTTTTATAATTTATTGATCACTCATTATGTCCCATGTCCAATACTAAAATAAAGAAAGAATAGAAAAAAAAGGTTCATACTTCTGTTTGCAAAACAATGCAGCTCTCCAGCATCTTAGAAAGCACCTGGCTGCTGTGTGTGAACGCCTTGGGCAACTTCCTGTGAGATCCGGAGGAGGCCCGTCTGCTCCAGTGAAGGCTTGTGGCCTCAACACCCCACAAGAACAGTTCTACTCTCTCCTTCAGGATCACCGTGTTGGAGCTGACTTGAGGACAGTGGTGCTGAAATAATTAATAGTGACTTACAGCCATAACCCTTTACGTGATGGAATTCTGGACTCTGTCCTTGTGGCTTTTACCCAATTTTGGAGGGTTTTCTCTATTATCCTAATGGACAGGATCAGGGTGAGAAATTTTTAATATTTCTTCTTTCTTTTAGATTGAGGTTTTTAAAAAACCTGTTTTACTCTTTACTCTGTTATTGTTAGTTTGTGTTTTTACTATTTTTCTGTACCTGAAATCCAGAAGTGGTGTCTATGTAGACAGTAACTGGATTAATAGTTCCTTGAGGGTATGAAGGCGGGGGCGGAGGCGGGGAGGGGGGGCAGTAGTGTGGAATGGATTGAAAATAAGGGTGTGTACAAGAATTAAGAAAATACTCTAAAACTGATTGTGGTGGTGATCGTACAACTCTTCCGGAGGTGATTGAACTATTGAATTGGATGATGGGTGAATTTTATGACAATAAAATTTTTCAGGGGTGAGGAGTGGGGGTGGTGAAAAGGCCTGACTTTAGTAGAGGATGTGAGCCAAGCCACATCCTTTGTTCACAGAGGCTATCTTTCTAGTTCCCTAGAGCATGTGGCTTAAGACAGCATCCTTTGTTTTCCTTGCGGGTGTGGTTGGCTAAAAGACAAGCCACAACTTCAAAGCCTTTACTCGGTATAGAAGGGCAGGACCTTTGGGAAGAGCATGTCCAAGATCTCTGTCTGAAGCCCTGGAGGCCACCAAGACCAGATGCCCCAGAGCCTGTGGTACAGGGACTCCAGGAGCAGCACCAGACTGTGGAACTGACACGGAGGCCGAAGCCAGGGAACGTCGTGGCTGAGACACTGACGACGGGAGAGTTGGCTGCTGGCTGAAGAAAGGTATTGCTGTTGGCCAGTGATGACCGTGTCCCTGCTGTTTACTGATCGTGGCTTTTGATCACCTGTTAACTTCGGTAATAATCTCCCGCACGTGTAAGTATTGCCTGTGTGTGCCGTGTGGCCATTGCAATGGATGAACGGACCCGGCCATAGAATGACAGTAGGTAAAGGAGGGACTGATCGTGGAGGCATGGCCCACCCCTAGCTTGTGGCAAGTTGGAAGCCAGACATCAGATAGATCCTCCTCAATTGCCATTGACCACAAGTGGGTTTTTCAGTTTTTGTTCCATTTTCTTAACGAGAAGATACCTAAAATAATTTCCAGGCCAACTTGATTCTATATCTGAACCTGTAGTTTGAGGTTTTGCCTAATTTAAACCTAAATTTTTATGTTTAAAGGGAAAATAGTGAGCAGCCTCTTTATACTATTTTTTATTTCTCTTGACATTTAGAGTCACCTGGTATAAGTAATGCAAATGTAGAAATAGTCATTTTGTCTTCATAAAGTACCCAAACTAAACTCACTGCCACTGAGTCTGCGCTGATTCATAGTGCCCCACGGTGGGTTTCTGAGACTATAACTGTTAATAAGAGTAGAAAGCACAATCTTTCTCCAGCACAGCTGCTGGTGGTTCCGAACAGTCAACCATTAGGGTCACAGCCCCATGCATAACCACTACCCCACCAGGAATCCCTGATTTCATAACAAGGGCTCCTTGCTGCATAAGATATTACCATCTAAATCCTCCAGCAGCATCTCAACCACAGGTTTCTTTGTCATCCTCAGAGCCACACCCAGAGAACTTGCCACAGTCTGCCAGAGAGCATTTTCTTCTACTTCCTCTACATTGGTTAATTTGTGCATGTTTTGACATGCAGTGTCCCTGGAAATTCTATCCCTAGTCACAGATGGAGCGATGGGAGCACCACCTCAACGTCATTCATTCAGTGTGTATTTGTTGTTGTTGTTGTTGTTGTTGTTAGGAGCCATTGGTCGACTCTGACCCATAGGGACCCCATAAACATCAGAATGAAACACTGCATGGTCCTGTACCATCCTCACAATTGTTCCTGTGCCTGTACCCATCGATGCACTGCAGAGAGACTTGGCTGCTGGCTAGGGAAAGGTATTGCTGTGGGCCAATGGCATGTCAATCCATCTCTTCGAGCTCCTCCCCCTTTTTCACTGCTCCTCCACTTTACCAAACATGACATCCTTCTCCAATACATCTAAAGTCTATAAGACGAAGTCCTGCCATCCTTGCCTCTAGTCTAAGGAGCACGCTGGCCTTTCTTCTTCCAGCACAGATGAGTTTGTCCTTTTAGCAGGCCATGGCACTTTCCATAATCCGCACCAGCACACAGTTCAAATGCATCCATTCTTCTATGGTCCCCCGTATTCAGTGCTCCTAGCTGCACAGCAACACACAGCTGCTATGATAGGACAGAGTGACAGACAAGTAGTTGATGTGCGTGTTTAACATTGGTTAAAAAGCACATTTGCAATAATCTTCATACATATGTAGGTTGTCATGCAATAAGAGTAAAAAGTATTAAACGTGCCTTTTGTTACAAATTATAACTTATAATTAATCCAATTAGATGTCCTCTATGAACAGTGAAAACAAATATTATTGTTAACCAGTTGCTACTGAATGGATTCCAACCCCATAGGGGTCAGAATCGGTCTGTTGTGCATGGAGTTTCTGTTAGCTGGTCTTTCAGAAGGCGCTCACCAGAACTTCCTTTACAAATGTCTCTGGATGGGCAAGAACTTCCAACCTTTTGGTTAGCAACCAAGTGTGCTGTTTATATCATCCAGTCTTCTAGTGTGGTTTTTAGGGTAGAATAAGCGAGAGGATGCCCTAGGCAAGATACTTTTAAAAGATTCTTACATAAAGTGACTCTTCCTCTTTTTTTGAGGAGTCAACATTTTAGAGGGGGAAAAAAAAACCCTCGCCCCTTGCAACTGGGCATGCGTGAAGCTTTGGGAAGCCACACCCTCTTACCCGGGCGTGCAGGAGGGAGAGTACGGAGCATGAAAACAGAGCTCAGTCTATATTCTGCATAAACCCTGGCTTCCACGGCTACCAGTCACTGGACACATCCCCTCCGCAGCAACGTGAGACATAATGCAACATTGCACAACTTTTCTTAGTGCTGTCGTCTCACAGACTAAAGCAACGATGACCATAGAAAGTAGAGGGTGTTTCTGTGTTGCTGAAAACACCATTTCTTTCAGGACACAAGGTGCCTACCAGAAATCTGAGGTTTAGAAAAACAAACTGCTGAGGAACACTAACAAGAAATGCCAGCAAGGATACTGAAATTGTAAATTGAGTCCTTATTCTCACTGTGAGGCTCACAAGGAGCCCTGGTGGTGTAAGCGGTTACACATTGGGCTGTTAACCACAAGGTCCGCAGTTCAAACCCACCAATAGCCTTACAGGAGAAAGATGAGACTTTCTGCTTCAGTAAAGATTTATAGCCTCAGAAGTTAAAGGGGGAATTTGACTCTGTCCTCTAAGGTTGCTATGAGTTGGAATTGGCTCCGTGCCAGTGAGGGGGTAAGACTAACCACGCTTTTCATGTTGTTCCCACCTGTTTCAAAGGCTCTGTTCTGCCTGATTGAAGTTGATTGTCTCCAAGCCGAAAGCCTTATCAGGCTCCCAGGCAAACGCATCACAATCTGCTTGGCTAGCGATGAGCTGGGTTTCTATCTTGCTGGGTCTCTATGACTCCTTTAGTGCTGGAAGGGAATGTAATATGTTGATCCAAGCTCTGGGTCTAGACTGGAAACACTGGGATGCCTAATTGATTTGCTGGGAAAAGGGGAAAAAAAGGTTTCAGAAGAGGCAGGTTTCTCAGATAACAAAAGCAATATAAAAAAAGTGTTGTATATACTTGAATATAAGCCCACCCTACTATAAGTCGAGGTACCTAATTATTACCTGGGAAACCAGAAAAACTGATTGACTTGAGTAGAAGCCTAGGGTGGAACATGCAGAAGCTATTGGTGAGTTTCAATAATCAAAACAAATGAAAATAAAATTACTAAAAATTGAGACATCAGTGGGGTAATGTATTTAAATATTTATTTAAAATAAAATCATAAATAAAAGGACAGCAAGCCATTTAACATTAGTAAACCAGCACAGTACATGGAAAATAGATTCAACAAAAACAATAAGGTATCAACAATGATACCTTAAGAGTACTTTTGCCTGAACTCAGGCAGCAACCAAGCTAAAATGTAAAGAGTTAAGATCGTTCAAAATTGGATTCCTCATCATCATCTGTATCCCAATGCAGAGCTTCAGCTGGTGTGAGGTCATCATAGACACTGTCCTCACTGAAATCGCCGTCATCACCATCACTGCTGTCATTTTCATACAAAGCGCAGTCTTCACTGTCATCCATAGCATTACTAATACTACATTTCTGGAAGGCACGTCGCACCATGTCTTCTGGAATGTCTTCCCATGCATCTCGAACCCACTTTGCTATTAACTCTATGTCAGGCTTCATGAGATGTCCTCCTTTTGTTAGTCGGGCTTGACCAGATGACATCCATTCATGCCACATCCTTTGCACACAGTCTTTAAAAGGCTTATTCAAAGATACATGTCACAGGACGGTTCTGATTGGTTAGATGTGAGTAAGCAAACTTTCAAAGTCCTGCAGTGTCAGTGGGGCTTTGAATGAACAGAGGAGAAATGGCAATCACCTGTGAGATAATGGGCACTCATTCCGTTACCTTTGGCGGGGGGGGGGGGCGGGGAGCGAGATGTTACACCTCTCTGGGGTACCAGTGACCCATGTGTAAGCCAAACCCCAGTTTTCCAGCACATTTTTTGTGCTGAAAAACTCGGCTTATACACGAGTACATACTGTACTTAATTTTAATGAAAACCTTCTTAAATATACACATACCTCCTAAATAATCAGGATTCCTTCTCAATAAATTAATCTTCCTGCTGAGTCAGGCTCATGTGAATGGCCCTCAGTGACTGTAACACAGGGGTATCCTGAAGAGCGGTGGTTGACTTCCCCCTGGACTGCTGTTTGGTGGACTCATTTCACCCTCTGTCACCAGCGACTCTCATTGTAAGAGCTTCTAGCTGGCTTCCTCATCTTTCTTATTGTTACCTGCTGGAACTTATGATGGTGCTGTCAAAGGCCAGAGAGACCTCACTCACCACACTTGGGAAGCAACAATGGAGTAGAATTTAAAAAACAATCCTTTCACTACCCTTAATCAGTGAGTGACCTTCAGTCAGTTTATTTATCTCATTCATTAAACTTCAGTTTCCTATCTAATGACCAAGGCTACTAATACTTGGCCACAGTGATAGTTCAATGATAGATTTTTCAACTTCTATTAGAGATACCTGGGTCCAGCTTCTGGCCAACACACCTCAGGCACATTCCTCTCCCATTTGTTAATGGATTTATGTGGTACTCAGATGAGGAACTGTTTTCAGTGGAATTTCCAGACTTAGACAGACCAGGATGAAAGGCCTGGTGATTCACTTCTGAAAATCCCCCACTGAAAACCATATGGATCAATGTGACCCCATACCCTTGGGCATAGTATCGTATCAGTTCATTAGAGGCTGACTTGGCTGTTGAGTACAACAACAACAAAAGTGTCTACTTAGAGCGATACTTAAATGAGATCTGAGATCAGTGGTCGGCATGGTAGGACTTCTATGATGTCTTAACCAATAATAGTAATTGAATATATATATATATATATATATATTCTCCTCTCGTCCCATTGAGGAAAAATTGTGTAAACTGTAAGGCTTTGGAGATATTCAGCTATCTGTGAAGCTTTGGGAAAAGTATGAGGAGCAAGGCTGTCATTCCTCACGTCTTCCTAGATCTCCTTGAGTGTAAAGAGGAAGACAGGCATGTAACAAATAATTACCCAGCTAATTGAATTCCAATCGTCTTGAATGCTGTGAACAAGAATGCTGTGACTATATATATGTATGTATGCATCTCTTGGTTTAGCAGGCTGGGGATTACCTATCTGAGGACATCATATCCGAGATCAGCTAAAGGAAGTCTAAGAGTGAGCTGAAAGAAGGGCAGAAGAATATTAAAGGTGAAAACAAAAGAATGTTCTAGGCTGAAGGATTGGTATGTGTGGGGCGACGTCATGGTACATTGCTGGGCTGGGAATTCCAGAGTGGCGGAATGGAACTTTGAGGAGGATGGTGCGAGCATAGGGGCCATGACAAAAGCTTCTGACTCCTCTCTGAGGCAGAGGGAGTCACTCAAGTATTTTGAGCAAGGCTGATAATCCAGAGATTTGCAACCATTGGGTGGATCGTGAAATATTTCTATCCTGTAAAGACCTCCAGGACCCTCTCCAGCATTTGTTCTGCTTGGTCAGTGCCCAGTACCACAAAGCTTGCTAAATATGTCAAATATATCAGGTTTTAATCAATGTTTTCTTGCTTCTTATTTTCCTCCTTTCTTAAGAATTTATAATTGTGTTCAAAATTGTTAAATCAAGACAGTATTATAACTAAATGTGATTAAAATATTTGCAGGTGTTAGGGGGAATTTTCATGTTTTTTATTTCCACTGTAAATGTACATTCAATACCAAGTTCTGTTGATTTTATTTTAAAAATAAGTCGCTCGTTTATCTTTTTCCTTTTGCTTACTTCTCATCTCTTTCTATTCCTTTACTCTCTCCCTGCTTTAACGATCAAAGCAGACTTCTCCCTAATCTTGATTTCATTATCTCTTCAGGAAGTGGTGTAGTGGTTACAGGTCGGACTGTGACCTGCATGATTGATAGTTTGAAACTACCAGCAGCTCCATCAGAGAACGGCTGCGTTCTTGAATCCCATAAACAGTTATGGTTTTGGAAACCCACCGTGGGTTGCAGTGAGTCAGCATTGATTCGATGATAATAAATTTGGTTTTGAGTTTTATCCCACACAAATCTCCACATTCCTATCTTAGTTTCCCAGACACAATGTATTAAGGTCATCCTCATAGATCTTCAGTGACTCGCACCAGGCCACACCAAATCCTGAAAGTTGATTATGACCAAACTCCAACTTAACATCATCAGATTTTATTAACCAAAACCTTGAGAAGCATCAGCAACCTGACTGTGCCTTACCACCTACTTTCCCACTGTCATCTCGCACCTGGAAGATCTGGTAGCCTCCTTATTGCTCCCTGCAATTCCAGTCTTGTTTCTTTTTCACTCAGAGTATAGAGAACATTTATAAAACATGAATCAGATCATATCACTCGCTGCCTTAAAACTCTTCACTGCCAGCACACACACCCACTCCCCACTGCCCCAAGAGACAAAACATCCCTTCACTGACCAACAGCACTACAGGGGAAAGGACTATAGACACAGTGCAGGAATTGGGTCCGGTCTGAGCCACCCCCACCCCTGCCCCACTGGGGTGAAACACAAACAGAGCTCAAAGGGGAGCAAAGCAATAAAGTCCCTGAGGGATCCAGAAAACAGATTTCTGACTTGGGGGGCAGGGCGTGGCACCTCATCAGACCCAATCAAAAAACATTCATAAGGGTCAGCAGACAGACCTGGAACTATTTATAGACTTCTCTTTTTTCTTCCTTTCCCCCCCATGTCTATCTATATAAGATAGGTAGGATTGTTTACCATCCCAAGAAGAAAACAACTGAACCGACAGTTGTGGGTGGGGAGCAGGAGAGAAGGAGGAGGTGGTGGAAAGAGAGAGGGGAGCCAACAAACCCAGGGACAAGTGAATGTGGTCTAGAGGAATTACTGAGAGCCAAATGAAGATTGAATATGATAGTGGGACAGGAGGAAAGTAAAAGGAAATATCGGAAAGAACAAGGAGGCAAAAGACATTTGTTGAGTTATAAATATAGGCATGCATATATGTAAACATATTCATATATAACAATAGGCATATAGGTCTATGTACATATATTTATATGTTAAGTATTAAAGTAGCAGACAAACATCGGTCTTCTACTCAAGTCCTCCCTCAATGCAGGAACACTTTGTTCTAATAACCTGGCATTCCGTGATGCTCACCTTCCTGACCTGATCGCTGAAGACAAAATGGGTGTATTAGCAGATGTGGTAAAGAAAGCTGGTGGTACCCAAGGGGAGGGTATTGTTCATACTGTTCATATCTCCAGGGAAAGAGGGACCAGACTTCAACCTGGTGCTCCAAGAGGTGAATGCAACCTACTGGCATGGAGCAGGGAACCAGCGGAGAGGTCTGAGGGGCAATCTCAACTATGTGTGGAAACATCCACTCCCCATAGAATTCACTTCAGAGGACAGCAGTGAAGCTACAGCTCAGGAAGAAGGACATGTCTGATCAAAGCACACAGGAGAAAATGAAGGCAGAGAAAGAGAGAGTGGAAGACATCCTGGCCCACCAAGCCGTGAGGATGATATTTCTGCTCAGGGCACCCAAAGCACAGAGAGGACCATAGGGCTGGCCTCACTATGAGTCTCAACTTCCCTCACTGACACATAGCACTATGGGGGACAACACTGGAGACAGTGCAAAAATTACACCCTGTTTGACCCCACCACACTGAGATGAAACACTAAGGGTATGCAACAGAACAGCAAGGGAAACAGAACAACAAAGTCCTCAGGGAGTACCAAAAATTGACTTTGGGGCCAGAGCCTGGCACTCCATCAGACCTGACTGGAAAACACTCCTAAAGGTTAACAAACAACCCTGAGCTAGTTACTGGCTTTTCCTTTCTTTTTTTGTCCTTGTTTTTTTGTAGTTTTGTTTTCTTTTGTTCCTTTGTTTTGCTCTGTCTTGTTTTTGTGCATATTATTAGCTCTGCAGTCCTATCTAGGTAAGATAGGTGGGATAGACAATCTGGAGGAGAAAACAATGGGATCGATTGTTCCCGGGTTGGGACATGGGAGATGGGGAAGTGGATGAAAGGAAGTGGGTTTTAACAAACCCAGGGACAGGGGAAGTGATCCAAAATCAATGGTGAGGAGGGTATGGTAGGTCTGGAAGGGTTTGATCAAGGGCAATGTAACCAAGAAGAATTATTGAAACTCAAATGAAGGCTGAACATGAGAGTGGGCCAAGAGGAAAGTAAAAGGAAATAGAGGAAAGAACTAGGAGGCAAGAGCATTTATCAAGGTCTAAATACAGGCATGTACATATGTAAATATGTTTATATATGACGATGGGGAAATAAATCTATGTGAATATATTTATAGGTTTAGTATTGACATAGCAGATGGAAATTGAGCCTCTACTCAAGTACTCCCTCAATGCAAGAACATTTTGTTCTATTAAACTAGCATTCCATGATGCTCACCTTCCTGGCATGATCGCTGAAGACAAAGTGGGTGTATAAGCAAATGTGGTGAAGAAAGCTGATGGTTCCCGGCTATCAAAAGATATATCGTCTGGGTCTTACAGGCTTGAGGATAAATAAGCAGCCATCTAGCTGAGAAGCAACAAAGCCCACATGGAAGAAACACACCAGCCTATGTGATCACAAGGTATCGATAGGATCAAATATCAGGCAACAAAGAACAAAAAATCATATCATTGTGAATGAGGGGAAGTGCAGAGTGGAGACCCAATGCCCATCTATACGCAACCAGACATCCCTTACTGAAGGATAGCAGGGAGGAGACGAGCCAGTCAGGTGCAGGGTAGCAACGATGAAACATGCAATTTTCCTTTAGTTCTTAAATGCTTCCTTCCTCCAGTATCATGATCCCAATTCTACCTTAAAAATCCAGCTAGACCAGAGCATGTACATGGGTACAGATAAGAGCTGGAACCAGTGAATTCAGGACAGATAGACCCCTCAGGACCAGCAATGAGAGTAGTGATACCAGGACAGTAAGGGTAAGATGGGCTAGAAACGGGAAACCGATCACATATAACCCCCTCTCTGGGGGATGGACAACAGAAAAGTGAGTGAAGGGAGACATTGGGCAGTGTAAGATATGACCAAATAATACTAATTTATAACTAATCAAGGGTTCATGAGCGAGGTAGGGTGGGGGATGGAGGGGAAAATGAGGAGCCAATACTAAGGGTTCAAGTAGAAAGAAAATGTTTTGAGAATGAAGATGGCAACAAATGTACAAATGTACTTGACACAATGGAGGTATGTATGGATTGTGAAAAGAGTTGTACAAGCCCCCAATAAAATGATTAAAAAAAACGGATGCTGCCTGGCTATTAGAAGATATAGCATCTGGGGTCTTAAAAGACTTGAAGTTAACAAATAGCTGTCTAGCAGGGAAGCAACAAAGCCCACATGGAAGAAGCACACCAGTCTGTGTGATCATGAGGTATCAAGATCAGTTAACAGGCATCAGTGAAGAACCAAAACAAACAATCTTATTGATGCAAACAAGGAGGGCTGGAGTGGAGACCCAAAGCCCATCTGTAGACAATTGGACATCCCCTCACAGAAGGGTCACAAGGAAGGGATGAGTCAGTCAGGGTGCAGCATAGCACTGATACTTTAATGCTTTCTTCTCCCTACGATCATGACCCCAGTTCTACCTTAAACATTCACCTAGACTGGAGCATGTACACTGGTACAAATAGGAGTTCTTGACACACAGAATCCAGGACAGATAAACGCCTCAGGAATAGTAATGGGAGTAGCGATACCATGAGGGGAGGGAGAAGGAGGGAAGAAAAGGGGGAAAAAGAGGGAGTACAATGATCAAGTATGACATCCTCCACCCTGCCTCCAGGTTGGGGGGCAAACAACAGAAATGTGGGTGAATGGAGACAGAGGTTGGTGTAAGATATGGAAAAAATAGTTTATAATTTATCAAAAATCCACTAGTGTGGTAAGGTGGGGAGGGAGGGGACAAGGGGAATCTAATACCAAGGGCTCAAGTAGAAAGAAAATGTTTTGAAAATGATGATGGCAACATATGTGCAGATGTGCTTGACACAATGGATGGAAGGATGGACTGTGATCAGACCTGTAAGAGCCCCCAATAAAATGTTTATATATTGAAAAAAGAGATTCAAACAAAAAAACAAGCTCTCCACTGACTTCTCTTCCTGACTTAGGGTAAAATGTGCAGTCATTTCCATAGCCCTACTATGCTTCCTATGACTTGGTCCCAATTTCCTATGTGAACTCCTTTCCTGCCTCAGATGGGCCTTTGTGCCCCTCTTTGTGGTGTCCTAGCAGGGATTCTCGTCTGCCGCCCCCAGTGCCTGAACGCTCTTCTCCCAGATGCTTGCTTGGGCTTTTCCTGCTCTTAATGCATGGCCTTCCTTCGATATCACCAATATATCATATGGAATGAAGGGTTCAAAACATTTGTGGGAAAATTCCATTATTTAAAAATTCCATTATTTTAATAAATCATTTTATTGGGGGCTCTTATAGCTCAATCACAAATCCATACATCAACTGTATCGAGCACATTTGTACATATGTTGACATCATTATTTTCAAAACATTTTCTTTCTGCTTGAGCCCGTAGTATCAGCTCCTCTGCCCCCACCCCCGCCCCCAAATCCCACTATTTTAAAATTCGATTTTCCATGAACTTTTTGAAGCCCCCTCCTATCTGGTGATATGAATTTGCTTACTTATTTAGTCTTTCCCAATAAAATGTAAATTCCATGAAGCCAAATGATATGCCTAATTTATCATTCTATCCATTGGGGCTTTGACATCATTGCTCATTCTAGAAGAATATATAATTGTTTGCTAAGTGACTGAAACAAGGATCCCTGGTGGCGGAGAGGCTTAGGTGCCAGGTAATGTCATTGGATCAAATTCCCCAGCCACTCTGCCAGAGAAAAATGAGGCTGTCTTCCCCACTACAGTTTTACCGTCTCTGAAACTCTAAGGAACAGTTCTACTCTATCCTGCCTCTTATTGTCTGCTTGACCTTGGGCAATCACTTACCTCTCTCAGGATTTTTTCATTAGAGAAACAAAATAATAATGGCCTTAGAGTGAATATAAGGGTTACCGTCAATTATTTATTTAAACAAAGTAGCACTGTTTTGGTGGCCAATCCCGCAGGCTATTCCTTCTTTGTAGTCTGTTCTTAGGAAACCGCTGAACCCCGTTCACTTGACCCTGATAGAATTTGAAATACCAGCAACCTAGCTTACACCATCCAGCCACACGGAAGCCACCGCAGTGCAACAATGGGGTCACCGTGGATAGGGACCTGCTTGATGGCACTTAACAACAGCAGCAGCAGTTTCTGGCACAGAATTAACATTTAATAAATGCAGCCTCTGCTTTCAATTCTTTAAATATAATCGACTTAAGAGAAAATAAAGTAAGAGCAGACCATGATTCTACGGTGTGATTTCTTTAGAACAAACAAACAAAATCCAAAATGAACAACAAATGATGAAACCCCAAGAAGAGCAATGTTCACTGGTGCCAAACTATACCCCTAAGCCTTTAAAAATCTCTGATTGAAGTGAACGGATATGCAAATGCGAATTATTGATGGTCTCCGTCCATAGTAGTGACTGCCTTTGAAATTGCTGTGGAGGTAATTGTAAGAGACATTATATGCATAAAATTACTTCTCTGATGCAATAAGGAACATAAATCAGTTCAAAATTAATCCGTTGGCAGCTCTTTCCATTTTGTTTATTTCATAGATTATCCTCCGCCATGTTCATGGCTGTGGAGTCGATGTCCAGTGCTATGAACTCTGGGCAGAGTAGAACTACTCCATAGGGTTTCTGAAGCTGTAAATATTTGTGGGGACAGAAAGTCTCCATCTTTACATGAGGAGCTGCTGGTTGTTTGAACCAACTGACCTTATGGTTAGCAGCAAATGATTAGACTATTATGACACCGAAACTAGTCCATAGATTACAATAATAACAAAAAGTTGAGACTATATCCTCACTGGTGAGACCCTAAGGATCCTTGTTTACCACTTACGTTGTGATGGAAATGGATGGAGAGAAGGTAATGATAATTTGGGGAAAAGTTACAACAGTGAAGTTTTGGGGTGGTGCAAATTACTAAACCCTGGCACATACATATGGAGCAGAGTCCTAGTGGTCACACATGGACTGACCATAGGTTGGAAGTGACTCTGTGGCAAGTAGCTTGCTTGAAAAAAAATTATTTTTATTATAACTTCTGAGCCCCTGGGTGGTGCAAATGGTCACCAGTCTGCTGTTAAGTGAAATTTTGGGAGTTTGAGTTCGTCTTCTAAAATGGGCCTGGCAATCAATCTACTCAAAAAACCATCCAGTAAATACACCACGCAGCACAGTTTTACTGTGACACACATGGGTTTCTATGACTCCAAGGTAATTGTTCGGTGTATTATCATTATTATTATAAACTGGTGTTTCTGACTCTCTGAGGTTTCTTGAGGAGAGAAAGTTCATCTTCTCAATGACAAGATGTACCACTCATTTACTTGCCATGCCTCCTACTGCATTTCATCTGGTGCCACTTGGTCCTGCACCTAAAACTACTGACATTCCGAATGGGCACCGGCTCTATTTTTATGGTACTTAGAAGCCTTGTTAACATATCATGTGTATAAACCCTCAGAGAATTTTGTTGTTGGACACTGTCTATAACAAATTCAAGTTCAATTGCCTTGTTCTGAAAGAGAATCACAGGGTAAATGAACATTCCCTTTGTTTAAGTTGGAATTCTAAAGTGGCAATAAAACACTTCAATTTTTCTCAGAAGAACCCAACTGCTGGCAAGTCCTTCAAATGCTTCCTTCTTGGTGGCGCCTGTAGCCAGTCATGGAAGGAATTTTGATTGGAAATAACCTAATGAAATATGAGTGGCAGTGAATATGTTGGGGAAATCGCAGATCCAGTCTGTGAGAGTTATATTATCTATGCATTGGGCCCATTAGGTGCCTTGTTGAGGATTCAGGGGAGACAATTCTTGCTTTATAAAATATGCTTTGGTTTGCCTTATGGAAAATTTATTGCTCATTCATATGATGTAGTTCTTTAAGAGGTCAACTTTGACTTTCAGTGCTCTCAGAATTTATTCTTTATTCCATCGTTCCTTGCAAACCATCCTTATTGAATTTCTCTATGCATTTGAGTTGTCAAATAGCCAATGCACTCTCCAAACTGCTCTATACAATTAACAGATACTTTGTGATTGGGGCGGGATGAAAATCAGACTTATTGGTGCTAGTACCTATCAGCATCGAGAGGGCAAATTAATTAGCCTCCTCTGTTTTCAGAAATAAGATATGCCAAAGCCGATGTCTGCAAACTCATAGAGGTCAACTCACTGGGAGATTGTTGGCCAGCAGAAATGTAATACTATGAAAGTATCTGTTGTTTGTGAAAAATATCTAGGCTCTGCTCCTTTTTGAGAGTTTCCATAAGGACAGTGTATTTCAATAGCTAGAAATATATAAGAAAGGATATGAGATCTTTGATGTCATGCTAATTAGACTCTACTTGGTAATAATTAACACAGCTAATATATATATATGTACACACACACACACACATATATATGTATAAATTGCCAAGTCAGATTATTTTAGCCACATAATTTACCCGGGTCCTTAAACAGATTGCTGCTGATGGTCCCAAACCAACCTACTCTGCATTGTCGAGCTCACCATAAGAGTAAGTGGTGGCGATGAGTAAGTACTGTGCTTCCGAATGAGTTCTCTTGATTCTGGATGAAGCCATATGACCAGTAGTTATTACTTTCAAGTTCAAGTACTCACTTCAAGTAAATAAGGAGTGCAAAGTAGATTCATAAGATTAAGATAAAGTCGTTCATCAAAGACTCCATGTTTGAGATGGCCAAACTGAACTTTCTGAGATCTTTATCCTGGTTACGTTTTTAGCCTTCTGGGGTGTTTTTCAATTTTCTACCATGTTTCTCAGCTGTGATAAAATGTTTCTAGTTCCAAACCCAAGTCCTTTTGTCCATAATATTTCATTTCAGTGGAAAATCTTGTCTGTTTTGTTCCCTTCAGGATTTCAAAGTAATGTTGACATGTAACGACTTGATTACCTCTCAATTTCCATAGAAAGAGTTGCTTTTCTTTTAACTCCATTGTAAACTACTCTGATCTCTCGGGGGATGTGGCAAGAAACCTGTAGGACAAGAGAGTGAGGCCAGGGTTTGTTCATTTCCTTGATTCACACCCTCCTTAGCTGTTGCAGGGTCTCTGGTGGGTGCCTCCTATAGAATGCACAACTTCTACCAGTGGATTTTCTCGATATTTCTCTCTTAGGTTCTGATAACAACCTGATTCTACCCTTTTTAAACATTTTTGAGACCTTGTGCATACTATTTTCTGTTGCTTTTTACTGGACCAGAAGTTGCTGTGTTGTGAGTTGTCATGGAGTTGGCTCTAAGAAGGGGCGCCGACCTTTTGCACAGTATGTTGTCTGGTCCTACACCGTCTTCATAATCTGATATGTTCAAGAGAATTGTTGTGCGTAATTTTTCAGTCTGGTTCATTAAGGGTTTCCCTCATTTTTGATGACTCTTTATTTCGCCAAATCAGGATGCCCTTTTCTGGAGGTTTTTGAGATTTTTTTTTCCCCTAGTAACTTTTTCCTGATCACCTGCATAAAGTAAGTGAGGTGAACTCTCCCCATCCTTGTTTCTAAGGAGCATTACTCAAGCTAGAGCCTACCGTTTTTGTCAACTGCCTTTCTATTCAGCTCTCTGTGTATGAGGACACCTCTGTTTCAAGTTGAAATCCTGATGGATTACATATATATTGATATATTACATGCAATAGTGTCTATACATACATTGTTCCTATATAATTTCCTTACTATTTTATCAGCTTGCCTTCTCTCCCTTTGACATCATCAATTTAAAGAATAAGGGTCTTTTGAATATGGCTTTCGTGACACAAGAATAAGCCTGGTTTCTGCAGGATTTAGATACTTAGTAAAATGTGCATGTGGTTGTGCTTCTGATTGTAGACTTTTCCATTTTTCAGGACCCTGGAGCCAGGGGAGTCCGGCTCATTCAGGCACACAGATAACTGGTAGAGTGAACTTTGAGAATATCCGCCTGGGGTGAAATAGTGCTTGAATGCCCATCCTTCTTTTCAAGAGATCTGTTCGACGTATTCCTCAGTATTTCATCTTGAGAGCGGCTGTTGTGCATGGTATTTTGTTCCTGGGTTTCTTGTCAGAGTGCTCTTGGCTACCATGAGGTACCTGGAACATTGTGTATGCTCATCTTATACCCTACCACATTGCTGAAGTTTTAAATCAATCCAGCCATTTTCTTGTTCAGTCTGTGGGGTCTTAGACGTCCAGAATTATGTCATCTGCAGATGATTCCTTACAGGAGTAGAAAGTATCATCTTTTACCCCCACAAAGTGATGGGTGGATTGGAACTGCTGACCTTTCAGTTTGCAGCCCAGAGCTGTGCTCCCAGAGCTCCCAGGTGGATGCCTTTAATTTCCTTTTCTTGCCATATAGCTCTAGCTAGAACCACCAGCACAGTAAGAGTGAGGAAAGGGCATCCTTGTCTGGTTTCTAGTCACAAGGAGAATGCTTTAAGTTTCTCTCTGGAGAATCTTTTGTACATATGCCCTTTATTATGTTGAGGAATTTCCCGTGCATTCCTTTTTTTTTTTTATCATTTTATTGGGGCCTTGTACAGTTCTTATCACAATCCATCCATCCATCCATTGTGGCAAGCACATTTGTACCTTTGTTGCCATCATCATTCTCAAAACATTTGCATTCTACCTGAGCCATTGATATCAGCTCCTCATTTTCTCCTCCCTCCCCACTTCCCTCTCCCTCATGAACCCTTGATAATTAATTAATTATTATTATTTTGTCATATGCAAGTGTCCAGCGTCTCCCTTCACCCACTTTTCTGTTCTTCATATCCCAGGGGGGGAGGTTATATGTAGATCCTTGTAATCAGTTCCCCCTTTCGACTCCACCTTCCCTCCACCCTCCAGGTATCGCCACTCTCACCACTGGTCCTGAAGAGATCATCTGTTCTGAATTCCCTGTGTTTCCAGTTCCGGTCTAGCCATATTTTTAAGGCAGAATTGGAATCATGATAGTGGGGGAGGAAGCATTTAAGAACTAGAGGAAAGTTGTATGTTTCATCGTTGCTACCCTGCACCCTGACTGGCTGTCCTCCCCGTGACCCTCCGGTAAGGGGGTGTCCAGTTGCCTACAGATGGACTTTGGGTCTCTACTCTGAACTCACCCTCATTTACAAAGATATGATTTTTTGTTCTTTGATGTGTGATACCTGGTCCCTACTACACCTCGTGGTCACACAGGCTGGTGTGCTTCTTCCATGTGAGCTTTGATGCTTCTAAGCTAGATGGCCGCTTGTTTATCTTCAAGCCTTTAAGACCTCAGACGCTATATCTTTGATAGCCAGGCATCATCAGCTTTTTCCACCACATTTGCTTATGCACCCATTTGTCTTCAGTGTTCCTGTCAGGAAGGTGTGCTCATGGAACCCTTGCATTCCTATTTTGCTGAGTACTTTTTATCAGGAAAGGGTGTTAAATTTTGTCAAATATCTTTTCTATGTCGATTTATATGATCATGTGGTTTCTTTTTGTTTGTTTTATTTGTGATGGATCACACTGATTATTTTTCTAATGCATTAAACTCACTGCCATCAAGTCAATGCTGACTCATAGAGACCCTCTGTGGGCTTCTGAGAAAACTATTCCAGTCTTCTTCTTGTGGAGCTGCTGGTGGTTTTGAACTGCTGATAATGCAGATTGCTGCCCAATGCTTAACCACTCTGCTACCAGGTTCTAATGCATATCTGGTATGAATTCCACTTGGTCAGGATGTCATTATTATTATTTTGTTGTATTACTGAATTCTATTGGCTAGGGTTTTGTTCCCTATATTCATGAGGGATATTTGTTTTTAATTTTCTTTTTAAGTGCTGTCTTATCCTGTTTTGTATTAGAATTATGCTCTTTTCATAAAATAAATGAGAAGTTTTTCCAAAGTTTCCTATATTCTGGAATAGTTTCAGTAGGATTGTGTCAGCTCTTCTAGGAATGCTTGGTAGAATGGCACACGATGCTCTCTGTCTGGACCACTATCT